>NW_024117209.1:0-18054 GCF_003073215.2 Triticum urartu | reverse complement strand
CGCCAGAGCCCCAAGTCAGTCCATCGCCGCCTTGCCAAGTCCCGCGCCAAGCCAGCGGCGCCCTGCCCCGTCGCCGTCGGCAAGCCCCTCGGGTGAACCGCGCCTCGCCGCCACGTTGCCCTACCTCCCTGTCTGCTGTTTCTCCCTCTCTGAACCTCCTCCTTTTCTCATTCGTACAGGAAGCCATTGGTGGAGTAGCTCGCTGCTGGGAGACCCCTCCTCGACCTCCATCGCGCCGGGTTTCTCGTCCCCCCGTCCTTCGCTGTCGCGCCAGAGATCCCCGACGCCGCTGCTCTACTTCTACTCCTTGTCGAGCAGAGGGCCACACCCGCAACCCCTGTCTCGCTCATCCCGAGCGTTGACGGCGACCACTCCATGCACCTGGGCCGCCTCCCCTTCGCCTGTTGACCAAGGCCCAGCATCGCCAGGTCCCCAAGGCCCAGGGTGAGCAACCCCTGGCCTTTCCTTTGTTGGGCTTCCTGTTCAGATGCGGCCCGCATAATGTTTTTCCCAGTCCTGTGAATTTGTCTAATTTTCCAGAGAGCGCCTGTTTTACAGAAAAGTCCCTCTAGATCATGCATTTAATAACTCACAAATGGCGCATCAGATTAAAATAATTTATATATGTAAAATATTTAGAATTTCATCTAGTTTCATAATATGCCACTTTCATCTATGTTTAAAATGTTGTTTGCATTTATTTTGCATAAATAACATGTTAAAATGATTTATTTCATAACTAAATAACCGTAGCTCCGAATTAAATAAACTTTATATGTAAATGGGGTAGAAAAATGAACAGATTAACTTGGTGCACTTTATTTCCTGTTTAACAACATTAAAATATGGTTTAGGGCAGAACAGTACCAAATTCGAAATATGGACATGAGGATTTTCCGGAATTGTTGTTTGTTGTTTCCGACCTTATTTAACTTGCCTTAATAGTTAGTTTACTTATGCTTCACCTCTTGCTATGTTTAACAACATTTAATATGGTTGAGTACATAAACGAGAGTGAATCAAATAAATGAATGTGATGTTTCGTCAGTATGCAACTCGTTGCATATTGAGATCCACTTAATTTGTAGTGTTGTTTGTTGCACTTTGCCATGCCATGACTCATTAAACCAGACATGCATCATATTTCCTTCTGCATCATGCCATGTTTATGCTTGTTGCTTTACCATGATGTTTGCTTCTTTCCGGTTGCGCTTCTCCTTGATAGTTTCGGTTACGTTGCGATTGTGAGGGTTCGTTTGACTATGTTGGTTCATCTACTTCATGGATTCGGTCTTCTTTCTAGCGGGATTTCAGGCAAGATGATCATCACCTTGGATCTCACTATTATCTGTGTTATGCTAGTTGTCTCGATGCTATCGCTATGTCGCGCTACCTACCACTTGTTTATCAAGCCTCCCAAATTGCCATGATTGCCTCTAACCTTTTCACCCTTCTTAGCAAACCGTTGTTTGGCTACGTTACCGCTTTGCTCAGCCCTCTTATAGCATTGCTAGTTGTAGGTCGTTCCATGTTGGGACATGGATATCATGGGGTATCACAATATCTCTTATTTAATTAACGCATCTATATACTTGGTAAAGGATGGAAGGCTCGGCCTTTTGCCTGGTGTTTTGTTCCACTCTTGCCGCCTTAGTTTCCGTCATATCGGTGTTATGTTCCTTGATTTTGCGTCCCTAACACGGTGAGGGTTTATGGGCCCCTCTTGACAGTTCGCTTTGAATAAAACTTTTCCAGCAAGGCCCAACATTGGTTTTACCATTTTCCTAATAACAACTAAAACTTGCATAGGGACTTGCCGCCCCCCGAGGTCCCTTAATCAACCCCCAGGCCAGTGCTCCACGTGAGTGTTGGTCCACCTACCTAGCAGTCGGCGGTGCCGCCTCGGGGCAACTCGAGGTATTTGGCTATCGTCTAGTTTGCATAGACGGTGTTGCCCTGAGAACGAGATACGTGCGGATCCTATCGGGGTATCGACGCACCGGGTGGTCTTGCTGGTTTTGTTTTACCATTGTCAAAATGTCTTGTGCACCGGGATTCCAAGTCTGATCGGAGGGTCTCGCAATGAAGGATTATCTCCATGCATTATGAGCTTGTGATGGGCTAAGTTGGGACACCCCTGCAGGGTTTAAACTTTCGAGAGCCGTGCCCATGGTTATGTGATAGATGAGAGTTTTTAACGTCCGGTTATAGAGAACTTGACACCAGATTTTAATTAAAATACACCAACCGCGTGCGTAACCGTGACTGTCTCTTTTCAGGTGCGTTTGGGAAGAGAACACAGTTGGATTATGTTTGAACATAAGTAGTTCAGGATCACTTCTTGATCATTACTAGTTTGCGACCGTTGCATAGTTCCTCATCTTATTCATGTACTCGTAAGTTAGCCACCATACATTGCTTAGTCGCTTGCTGCAACCTTGCCACTTATCCATTCCATACACATTAAGCTTTGCTAGTCTTGATACCCATGGTAATGGGATTGCTGAGTCCTTGTGGCTCACAATTTACTACAACAACAGTTGCAGGTGCAGGTTATGCGATGTCATGACATGAGAGCGATGCTTGCTTGCTTTTGGAGTTCTTCTTCTTCTTCTTCGATCAAGGGATAGGTTCCGAATCGGGGGAACCTGGGGTTAGCAGGGTGGATGTCGTTCTTCTTTTTCGTTTGATTTCATCCATAGTCGGATCTTGCTCTTCTGTATGATGACTGCTATGTATTGATGTATTGTTGTATGAATGTTGTAGCTTGTGGCGAGTGTAAGCCTTTATCTTGTATTCTCATCTATTCAGTACATGGTATGTTGTAATGATATTCACCTTGCTATGCGCTCAAAATGCGGTTGTGCCCCAATCATGAATTCATCATGTGATTGGGATAGAACCACATCTTGGGCGCTACAGCTCCTTCCCACACCCAAGTGGAAGCCCCATGCCCCGCATTGGCGAAACGATCGATCTATGATCATGCCCACGGCCAAGTGGAATCCCCATGCTCCATGCTAGTGGATAGTCAACTTATGGTGCCCATGGAACTTACCCTCTCCTGTGGCATGCGCTCGCAGCTCCCTCATGTGCTTCACGTGAGCGGGGGCTGGACACAGTGCCTGCGCTTGGGTCAGTCCCATCAGCACTGAGAAACCCAGGGTACCGGGCTATGGCTCGCGGGCCTTCTCCCATGCATGTCACCCCACAGGGTCCCTAGTGTCTGGTCTCCTCGCGTAATGCCCATGCGCAAGCTTGCGAGCGTGTGTCGTTCAGCAAAACTATTGTGTACAGGTTCCCCTCAGGAGTGGATTGTCGGGAGGTCTCGCGAGGTGTGCCCTGAGGGCAATGGACCACCGGCGCTACATAGAGCTAACACTAGTGGTTGGGGCGCACCCATGATGCGCCGCCTCAGAGGAAGTTGGGGCGGTGCTAGGTAGGATGTGCCCCTTTCGCTTTCTTATCTGGACTAAGTATTGTTATTGGATCAAACTCAAAGTAGAGGAATATGAAAGTAGTTGTACATGCAACTTGATGACTGGAACAATAAGACAGCAGTGCAAATGCAACACATTCAGAGAATAGGCTGGCACCAGGGAACGACCCTTTCAGTTTCCTTTTTGGATCTGGATACGAAATTCTTGATAAACTTATTATATTTATACATCACGTGAGAAAGAAAATAATATTCCATCACAGACAACACACAACAATTATAATACCATCGACAGAAGCATTTTGCTGCATGGCAACTAATAAGATACAACAGTAGAAATTGCGCATGTGTAGGCCCCAACGGCGGCGGTGTGCCTCTGATGCCTCCGACCGTGTGGTTACTATGGGAGAAGCTCGCTCACCTCATCCACTATGCGCTTCATCACCCGGTGCACGTCGCCAATGACTCGCCACATCCTTGCCAGCCTATACATACAACACAGCAACAAGAAACATCGATCAAACACCTGCATCATCAGGGTTCTTGAGAGGGGGAGGGCGATCGAGCAGCCTATAATAAATACACGTACATTTGGAGGAGTCGTCGCAGATGACAACTACCCTCCGGGACACGTCTTTGACAAAGGCGACGGTGATGTTGAGCTTGGTCCGGAGATTCCTGATGGTAGCCCTAGTCCTCTTGATGGTGAACGGCTCTGCACCGTTGGCATCCTAGGTCCTCAGTTGCGTGCACTTTTTCTCATACAGTAGCGGAACGCACTCCCCTTCCTGCATACCCATTCATATCTTTTCCTTGAATTAAGTGCACGCATTACCCGAGAGACAACCATTTGATAAGCAAATCCATCTGGAAAAATCAAAACTGAGACGACAAAGCTCTAATGTCAAGTCAGTGATTATTAACAAAAATAAACATGATGGTGCCCTTAGGTATATTTGACAACAAATAATAAGAAATATTAAGTAGAAGTACTCGGTAACAAGCCATAAGCAATTAAGAACTAATCTTAGAACTGACATTGCCATATACTCCCTCCGTTCCAAATTACTTGTCATGGTTTTAGTTCAAATTTGAACTAAAACCACGACGAGTAATTTGGAACAGAGGGAGTATAATGGATCAGGTGTATTTCCAATAAGACTTCACTTTTATTTCATTTGTCAAGAAGTCAAACTAAAGTGGAGAATATCTCTTATATTACATATTTCTTGACCAAAACGTTCTAACAGGCAATGCAGGCAAGAGGTAGTTGATCTCCTTGCACCAAAAGTTCAACAAATCAATTTGCAAACATAAGAGCTGAGGTAAAGCTCCAAATAATGTGGTTAACCTTTTCTTAATTAACACAAGAATATACAGAAAAAGGGACATCCTCATGAATAGCAGCAGAAGGGAAAGCCTAAATGTTTTCTCCGAACTAACGACCCAAAGTACTGAAGTAACCTCTTAAAATTTTCTTGGACAACTGAACTGTCATATATTTTAACCGCAAAAAGAAATGACAGTACAGACTATACCTTGACTACAGTATGCTATCAAATATGTACCTACCAACATAAAGTTTTGGAGTGGTCACTCTCAAGATATTTTCTGTACAACATAAAACTTATTTTAATCTCATTACTTGAGGCAAAAAAATTGAAGGTACATATGGAATATCAAGACTACATAGCTGACTTATATGGACACCAGTATGTACAAAAGTTATCATATATAAAACATTTAGAACAAAAATAATAGCTATTGATCTGAAAACTTGATCGACAAACACAAATAGGGTAATGCTAGCTAGTACCTTTGAAATGCAGAGAGGGGTATTCAAGATGGGATGGGATAGGATTCATCATCAAATGGATCCATAAATGCTTCATTGATGACCAAACTCGCTTTTCTTGTTTAGTGAAATGAATGTTCAGATTGTAAAACTGCATGGGCACTTGTTCAGTTTAGTGCAAGACAACAGTCAGAATCCGTTCAACAAAAGCCAATCAGAGGTAGTACATGTTATCTATCTATCTATCTATCTATCCTAGTTATACTTGCACACTAAATCTACCTATCCCCTTTTTCTTTTGAGAAAATTCCATTTTCGCCTCTTCGATCGACGCAAGACCGCGGTCGAAACCAGGGTCTACACGTACCCCCTCGGCCTCAACCACTTGAGAGATCTCACCGGGAAGGAGATGGTGCTGCAAGTGTCAGCTATATCTATTATTTTACATTGATCTAGAAGCCATCTTGGTTAAAAGTTGCACTTCCCATTCGCTGTATGAGCATAATTCCGTTGGTTATTTTCTGCGACTGGTTCTGAACCGACCTGATTGTTGGTAGGCGTTAGTAGTTGGTACATGATTTCACGTAGTTCTCCTTTCTTACAACTCTTTGAACCTGGTTTGTGCGGCTTAGAAAAACAAATACGTTTAGATGACCACATGCTAAGAATTTTTCGCAGATAATCAGTATCTGGTATATATTCTATTGGTACCTCTTTTCACCCGACATCTAAAGAAAATATAATAATTTGAGCTAAGTGCAACACAAAATAAAATAGAGTATCTGCCAATTAGTAGTACTAGTCATCACTCTGAAATAAAAGTAGCACAAAAGCTCACTGCCGATGCACACACACCAATGAAATGCTAATCTGCCCTTTCTTATGCATGATCTAGTCTCTTTCACATGAAAGTTACAATGGGATTTAGAGGAAGGGGCTGGAGGGGGAGAAAGGTGAGAAAGATGACCTTCGTCGGGAGGCTCCTGTAGTGCAAGCAGTCATCGCAGAGCATATAGAGCACTCCCAACTCCTACAACAATTACTCAGGGTAAACCAAACTCCAAAAAGTTGTCCTCACAATAATCCAAACTCCTACAAAATAATACAACAAGTATTTGCTTAGCATATGATGCGTACAGTTTGAGAAGAATTCAAAACTATCATACAAAATCTTGCAATTCTTCCTACTCTACTAAGCATGTAAAATCGGTGATGTAAAAGAACGAATGGAAGTAATCAATGCATATTTCTGAACCATCATCAAATGAAAATAATGATGTTTTTGAGAATGTAGCCACTAAAGTAGTTAGGAAAATAGATTAGCTCCTTCTAACAACATACATATATTATCAGGAAGCATCAAGCACATGTTAAAATACTAAAGTGTCTTGCCGCAGAACATTAAAAGAAAAATCTTTATTGCCCTCCTACTTTGTTGAATTGGATTTGCCAGCTACTTGGGTGCTTGGTTTGAAAAAAGTATTCATCAAATAGCAGCGATATAAACCTATTATGTCCAAACAAAAATTTGTCAAGGCGAAAAATGGCATACTGCATAAGACAACAATAATAACTGAACCTGAAGTTGCTGACCCAAGTCTTAAAAGAACACCTAAATCACCATGATGTTTCAACTCCAAAATGGGTGGTTTAATTGAGACCAAAATATCTTAAGCACACAGGAATTAAGAAAAAAATTAGCATAAAGTAGGACATGCTTATCACAATAATGGTAGGGATTTGATGGAACCAAACAGTCCAAATTGGAGCTTTGACTCTCCCCAAGGCTCCTCTCTAATGATTTACGCCACAAGAAACAATTCTGTATATCTATCTCGCCCAAAGCATCACCCATGGGGCTGTGGTTCCCTTGGTTTATTTGCAAGCATCAAAGCAGGCTTCAACATGTATGTATGCAATTTTTCAGGGGATGTAAACTACACAATGGTCTACAAAAGACTTGATTGATGTGTGGCCAGTCGCATTGACTAAGAAGGTGTGGCATCCATAAAGAAAACACAAGGGCGAACAACAGATCATTGTGAACCACGAACCACAAGCAGCAGAATAGATTGAGCAATCAGACCACAATCATAACCACAGTCTGAATAAAAACAAACACATGACGTGTGAAGCATACATAGTAGCAAGTAAATACTCAAATAACAACAGATAACCAAATGTAAAACACATAGAAAAGAATTAAGAGGGTCAAGAGGAATAAGTGTGATACCTCAACATGAACCAAAGACTAAATCCAATTTCTAAATGTGAGAACGATCATTGTAGCACATGCAAGGAGGCACAAAAATTGATCTTCCTCCTGATCAGCGACTTAGCCTTTGTGGCAACCGCTGAAACATTAGTGGCTGATGCTTGTTTTAGCCTAGTTATGGAATCATTATGCTCAGCGGTCCCTCTTGAGCCCTTCTCTCCATCGGTAGGTATGTTTTCAGCACCGTTAGGTCCTACAAGACAAAGAGATGCCACAGAAAAGGAGATCAAATGATTAAAAATTGAACCACCAAGAGGATTGGCCTATGAAGCTAATTATGTTTTCTAAATTCTGGCCCTCTCTTTAATGACTGCATTTTCTAATTTATACGACTCTGTTTACTTCACTATGGTCAGATACAACAAAGCTCTCATCGGGCCATTCTTAACATGAAATATCTTCACCTTCATGTAAGCACAAAGTTGATTATGTTCTTAGCCATTTCTACCATGAGGCATATGTTCAGAAGAGCTGACCCTTTCTTGCAAGTTAACAAACTGCATAGGCACACATCTGTTGTTCCGCTGAGTTGACAAAAAAATTTGGAATCCACATGTTGGGGAAAACAACACAATTAAATGACAAGGCATTTATTTTACCCAAAGCAAATTATATGCTTTTCCTGAGATTGCTGCTTCTGCTTATTATGTTTTAATCCTAGCTTTCATCCCAACATTGATAGGAATGGCCAAAATTGAAACAGGAAATTGCTTGGTTAAGAAAAGATAGAGACGTGTGAGTGTATCCTTCGTTCTTAGGGAAACAGAGAGTTCCTAGGGATCAATACTATTACCTAACTGACTTTACCAACAGTTTCCCAAACACCACCATACTGGTTCATGCCCAGAACTAAAGCCACCTTTTAACTGCTATCTTCATGATGCAAGTCCTTGAGGGTCTCCACTCTCCAGGTTCCTTCGATGCAGCTCGTCCTATGCGCCGTCGTCAGCGAGGGGTGATATAGAAATGCCAATCAATCAGACCTAAACCCAAACTCTAACAAACGAAACAAGGGAACAAGTCTCATGAGATTTCCTGCTTGGCTCCGCGGAAGCAAGGGGATCTAGGTTTGGGAGGGTGCGGCTTGCCTCGAGGACGCAGATCTCATTGTTGACAAGGCGGGAGGCCCGGGGATATTGAGACCAGCTGGTCGTCATCCGTGCCGTCGACGGCCATCGATGGTCTCTTCCACCGAGGCCCCTGCAGCCGGCCGCTGCACCGACCCGATGCTGCAGCTCCTCTTCGTCTTGTTCGACCACTACAACTGCGGCAAGGAGGTCCATGAATTGGAGCGACGACCGACGAGGAGACGCGCAGAGGAGGAGGCCGGCGGCATGGTAAGAGGAGGGGTACAGAGGAGGAGGCAGGCGGCATGGGGAAGAGAAGGGGCTCGGAGCAGGCGCAGATGCAGAACGAGGGTGGCGGCGCAAGGAGAATCGAGGGAGAGGAGAGGAGGCGGCGGCGAGGGAAGAGGGTCTCGACCCGTCATGTGGAGACCCTGGGCTAGGTCTTGCCCAAGTGCTTTTGTCTCCTATATGTACTACCGTCTCATTTTTTTTCTATCGATAGCACAGTAAAAGGACACGTAGGCATCGCGGTTACTCGCCCTTTGTGCGACTCTTAAAGGGTTTAATTTTCCCTCACGCGACCTGCTTGCGTGTTAAAGGAGGGCTCCTAAGCATCACGTCTCACGAGTCTTCACTAGCTCCCGAAGCCCCTCACCTCCTGGCTTTGTCTAGGCATCGCGACCTGACATTTCAGCGACGGGTGAGGTATGCACGGGGCTGGGCCCTGTCGACGCAGAGCACAAATGCAAGCAAGAGAGAAAACGAGCATGGGAAGGAAACCCGCAGATCATAAACAGTTATTACAAACTTCAAGTGTTTCGCAAATTAAAACGTTGTCAGACACCTCCGTGAGGCAGAGTTAGTCTATTGTAGGATGATAAAGGAAACTTCCAGAAGAAGGGTTGTCATCGCCATCGCCGTCGCCCACCACGGTCTCGACGGGTTCCCCGTCGCCGCTGCAGGAGAACCTCTCAAGCAGCAAGCTCACATGGCCTTCCACAGCTTTTGCCAGGACTGCGTGAGATCCTTCAGGGACAGGGCCTATCACCTCACCGAAGTTGAAGCCAGGATCATGGAGGAGGAGGTGGCTAAAGACATGGGTCGCCGCCATGGAGAAGAGGTCACGACACTCCTCCTCCAGGATACCGTCCACCTTCCGGGCCGTTTCCTCGACTTCGTCCACAAGCTTGGAGGAGAGCTCAGCGTAGCCGTTGCCGTGGCCGGCAAGAGGAGCCTCTAACTTCTCCCTACATATGGAACTCAGGGCCTGGCAGGCCCTGAACTCAAGAGAAGAAAAGGTGGTGTGGTCCTGCACAGCTTTCACGTCGGCGTCAGCTTGGATCTTCTTCTCCCTGGCGTCAAGCTTCGTGTTGGTCTGAGAGACGTGCTTGGCATGGACCTCTTGGGCGTTGGTCACCTGGCCTTGCAATGCCTCCTGACGACCGTGCTCCGCGACCTATTCGGCCGCTACCTTCGCCAACCCAGAGTCGTGATCCGCGAGCTTCGTCTCGCGGGCCTTGAGGTTGTCTTCCCACAGCTGGAGCAGCTGCGCCTGCGCGGTCCGTTTGTCTTGAAGTGCCTTCAGGCCGGCTTCCGCTTCTTCGCAACGCTTGGTGGCCGCCCCTACCTCGGCGAGGGAGCTCTCGAGAGCCGCCTTTGCCCAGGCGGCCACCTCCATGCTCTCCATGATGGCGGCATCAGCCCGTGCATGTTTTTCTTGAGCGGTAGTGTCGAGCTGACGCCACCCTGCCTCGAGCCTCAGGTGCTCGTTGGCAAGGCGCACCTCGGCTTCCTGCAAGTCCACCCCGAGCCGATCGAGCGTGGACCGAGCATCAGCCAAGGCCCCACACCTGAGAAAGGTGCCGCAGTTCACAATGGCGAGAGCTTGGCGGGGCGGCAGCGTCCCAGAGCCCGTCGTCGCCACGACCGAAGAGGCCCGGGCGTCCTCCGCTTGAGGCACAGGGGGCTCAGGGTCGTTCCCCGTGCTCGGCTCACCTGGCGCACCTGGGGGGGATTGCCACATCGGTTCCCTGAGCTGCGGGAGTAGGCACAGCTTGAGGTTGCCCCGTGGCGCGCCCTACGTCGTGCTCAGATGCGGGGACAAGACAGTCGGCGGGGGCTGTGACTCCCCGTCCTTATCCGCAGGTCGAGCCTTGGTGGCCTTAGCACTTAGCGTCGGCGGTGTTGGGAGTTGGTCTGCCACGGCTTTGGTGGTTGGCACCGACGGTGCTGGGGGTTGCCGTTGTGGCTTTGGTGATTGGGCCTCTAGCACCATTGTGACGCCAGCGTGCCCGAGCGCGATTCCAGGCCAGTGCGAGGCACCCCCGCGGCTACCGAAGCTACGGCCGAGTGCCGACGTCCCTCTCAGAACGGAGGGCACCTTCGCTCCAGTCGTTACCTTCTTCCTGTTCTCCTCGCCGCCGCCCTGGCTCCTACATGGGTGTCACGTCTAACGAGGCGACCCCGCAGTCACCGCAAGGCACTGACGAGCTGGGGCCACAGGACAGGAAGATTGGAGTTGAGCAAGAAGCTGAAACTCTTATAGGCGGGCCCGAAGAGGCAGAGTAGTAGGTGTGCGTGGGTTGGCTGCGGCCGTGCTGTATTAAAGTCTTCAGGCTGGGTGTGAGTGAGTATCGATGAACACGCAATTAAACAGATCGAGAAGCTGCCCTTCTCTTATCGGCCTCCTTTCCTTTTCTCCCAGATCCCCTCTCCCTGCCGATCCTTCTCTCCCACCTGCCCTGTAGATCGGTGCTGTTACAAGTGGTATTAGAGGTCCAGTCGATCTGGAGACTGCGTACCCCAAGCCGCGCTACCAGAGGCCCAGCAACTCGCGGATCTGATCTGATCCGTCAACGAGGGGCGTGCGGTGAACGACGCTCGCCTGGAGGCGATCTAGGCATCCCTCGAGCTCTGGAGGCCGGCGGTCTCCAACCTGCAACGCGAGCTCGACGAGCTCCGCACCCAAGTGGGACAGATCGCTCTCCATCCGGCACTCGCGACGCAGGGCGAGGCGGTGGAAGAAGTGCTGGTGCCTCCGGCACCGTCTCCTCCAATGACGGGCCCCGAGCACCACAGGCCAAGTGGCCACGGCGAGATCTTCAACTCCGGGGGTGGGGCTCACGGGGTAGTCACTACCCTGTAGCCGCCTCCGGTCAAGGGTACGTACCAATCGCCGTCGGAGAATTACGCATCTGTAGGAGTTGGGCCGAGTCGCATAATTAGTTGGGAGTCGCCACACGCCACGCAGCAGTCACCACACGCGCATCAATGGGCATTGCCGAAATTGGATTTTCCCCAATTCGATGGCGAAAATCCACAGTTCTGGAAGTCCAGATGTGAAAAATACTTCGATGTCTACGACATTCAACCCGATATCTGGGTGCATGTAGCCACCTTACACTTAACAGGCACCGCAGCTCGCTGGCTGCAGTTGCACGAGGCGGCGAGTTGTCTATCCACTTGGGAGGGTCTGTGTGCAGCCCTGAAGGAGAAGTTTGGACGGGACCAGTACCAAATGCATCTTCGTCAGTTTAACATGCTGAAACAAACAGGGTCCGTAGATGAGTATATGGGGCAATTTGAGGAGTTAATGCATCATATACTCGCTCATAACTCTGGGTTCGACCCAATCTATTTTACAACTCAATTCCTAGATGGGTTAAAAGCTGAAATTCGTGCTGGAGTTGCTTTACACCGGCCCCAAAACTTGGACTCTGCGTTTTCCTTGGCCTTGTTGCAAGAAGAGCTGGTGGAGGTGATGCCACGGCGGGAATACATGCGGTATGATCCAGCGCCACCAAGACCTCCAGCACGGCCAGCACCAGCGGTGGCTGTGCCAGCAGTGCCACCGCGCGTACCGTTGCCTGCTCCACAAGCTACAGTGGAAGATCGCCGAGCGATGGACGCCACGCGTGCAGCGGATCGTCATCCTGAACCAGGGCGAGGTGAAGACCGTGTAGCTGCACTGCGCAACTACCGCAGAGCAAGAGGGCTGTGCTTCAAATGCGGCGATCGCTGGGGCCAGGGCCATCAGTGCGCGGCCACTGTCCAGTTACATGTAGTGGAGGAACTCCTCGAGCTGTTGCAAGCAGAAGAGCAAGACAGGCACGAAGCAGAATCTGATTCAGAGGAAGAGGTGCTCATGTCAATCTCGAAGTTAGCCACGACAGGGCAAACCACTCCACGCACAGTACGTCTGCTGGGACAGATTGGTGAACGTGAAGTGTTGATACTGGTGGATTCAGGCAGCTCCCACAGTTTTGTCAGTGAAGAGGTGGCGATAAGTGTAGCAAGTCAAGTGCAAGCGACGGCACTGTGTCAGTAAAGATAGTAGATGGAGGAGTACTGTCGTGCAACGGGTACATACATGCTTGCAAATGGACGACGCAGGGGCATCCAATTTACCACGGATTTGCGGGTACTATCTTTGGGCTGCTATGACATGGTGCTTGGAATGGACTGGCTAGAACAATGTGGACCGATGCTAGTGGATTGGGGAGCTAAAACACTTCGGTTTCAGCATGAAGGGAAGAGCATTCTGCTTCAAGGCCTGACAAACGTGTCCCCAACAGTGGTGGCAATATCAATGACAGAGTTGCAGGAGTTAGAGAACAGTAATTCCATTGCTCACGTGGTAATGCTGAGTATGAGTGAAGGGCAAGTTGAAATTACACCAGTACCAGCCACTATTCAGCAAGTCCTAGACGAGTACCAGGACCTGTTTCAGGAGCCGACAGAGTTGCCACCGCACAGAGAGTGGGACCATGCCATTCCCTTACTGCCAGGAGCAAAACCAGTGAATCTCAAGCCATACAGGTACACACCAGAACAGAAAGACGAGATCGAGGCTCAAGTTAAAGAAATGCTAGCTAAAGGGCTTATTACCACCAGCACCAGTCCGTTCGCGTCCCCAGTTCTGCTGGTGAAAAAGAAGGATCAAACATGGCGACTGTGTGTGGATTTCAGACATCTGAACGCAATCACCCTTAAGGCCACATATCCAATGCCGATAATTGAGGAACTCCTGGACGAACTAGCAGGGGCCTGCTGGTTTTCCAAGATGGACCTGCGGGCTGGGTACCACCAGATCAGGTTGGTGCTAGAGGATGAATTCAAAACCGCATTCAAGACGCATATGGGTCACTTCCAATTCAAAGTTATGTCGTACGGTCTTGCTTATGCCCCAGTCACATTCATGGGAAATATGAACACCGTGTTGGCCCCAGTCAACCGCAAAGGAGTTGTGGTTTTCATGGACGACATCTTAGTCTTCACAAAAACGTTGGAGCAACACAGAGTCCTTCTTGCACAGGTGTTGCAACTGTTGAGGAAGCATCAGTTTTACGTTAAATTGTCCAAGTGTTCGTTTGCACAGCAAACAATCAACTACCTGGGACACTATGTGAGCAAAGATGGAGTGTCAACCGATAAAATCAAGGTTCAGACAGTGCAGGAGTGGCCAGTGCCTGACTCAGTTAAACAACTCAAAGGATTCCTTGGACTAGCATGCTACTACAGGAAGATTGTCAAACATTTCGGGATCATCTCCAAACCATTGACAAATCTTCTTAAGAAGAATACACCATTTGTGTGGACTCCAACCACAGATGCAGCCTTTCGGGCACTCAAGCAAGCGTTAATCGAAGCCCCAGTGTTGGCCCTGCCAGACTTTACCAAGCAGTTCGTGGTCGAAACTGACGCGAGTGGCACGGGCATTGGAGTAGTCCTCATGCAGAACTCGCATCCAATCACGTACCTGAGCAAAGCACTGTCGCCACACAATTTGGGGCTCTCAGCTTACGTAAAGGAGTGCCTGGCATTACTGTTGGCAGTGGACAGATGGAGGCCATACCTCCAACACGCAGAATTTGTGGTGAGAACATATCAGAAAAGCTTGCTGCACCTAACTGACTAGCAACGTGCGTTCACTAAGCTAGTGGGGCTGCAGTTTGCCATCCAATACAAAGCCGAGTTGACTAATCGCGCTGCGGATGCTCTGTCTCGACGAGATCATGGCAAAGGGGGCGAACTGGTGGCGATCTTAGTCTGCAAGCTGGCTTGGCTGGAAGCAATCAAAAACAGTTACCAAAACGACCCCCATGCTACAAAGAAGCTCACCATCTTAGCTTTAGACCCGGCCAGCGAATCGGAATTTTTATTACAGGACGGAGTCCTCCGATTTCAAGGCAGAATCTGGATTGGAGAGGATGCGCAAATACAACGCCATCTAATCAACTCGCTACATTCGAGCGCGGCCTGGGGTCACTCTGGATTCCATGCCACTTACAATCGCATCAAACGATTGTTCGCCTGGAAAGGACTGAAGAAACATGTCAAGGATACGGTCAAGAACTGTATGGTGTGCCAGCAAGCAAAGACAGAGAGGATATCACTGGCAGGCCTGCTCCAACCATTACCAATACCGAAGAAACCATGGGAAGTTGTGTCACTTGATTTCATCGAAGGCCTGCCCAAGTCCTGTGGGTATGACGCGATCTTAGTGGTAGTGGACAAGTTCTCGAAATATACCCACTTCGTGCCAATGACACACCCATACACAACTCTCCAAGTGGCCAAGTTGTTCATGCGAGAGATATTTCGTCTCCACGGGCTACCACTGGCTCTCATATCAGACCGGGATAGAGTATTTACGAGCAATGTGTGGCAGGAATTGTTCAAGCTGTGCCGCACTGAACTGCGAATGAGCTCATCTTATCATCCGCAGACGGACGAGCAGACGGAAAGGGTGAACCAATGCCTGGAGACCTATCTCAGATGTGCCGTCCATGCGTGCCCGGCCAACTGGGCGAAATGTTTAGCGCTTGCCGAGTTTTGGTACAATACTTCATTTCACTCATCGCTGGGCAGGACTCCGTTTGAAGTCATATATGGCCACATGCCTCGCGAGTTCGGGGTGTCGCAGATCGACAACTGTTTTGTGCCAGACCTGGCAGCATGGCTACATGAGAGAGAGATCATGATACAACACTTACAACAACAACTAAAGAGGGCGCAGGATCGCATGAAGGCGCAAGCTGATCGGCACCGAACTGAGCGTTCGTTTGAGGTCGGGGATTCAGTATTGCTCAAACTACAACCATTTATTCAGACATCTATCGCCCAATGGCCATTCCACAAACTTGCCTTCAGGTATTATGGCCCTTACAAGATCATTTCCAAGGTGGGGGCAGTGGCATACAAACTGGACTTGCCGCCCACAAGCAAAATCCATCCAGTGGTGCACGTCTCTTTGTTGAAGAAGGCAGAAGGCGCCGAGGTGCAGGTAAGCCCTGACTTACCGCCTGCTAACGAGATTTTGCAGGCAGAACATGTGCCGCTGGCCATCCTAGCCACCAAGCAAGTCAGAAAAGCAAGCAAGGCAAGCACTCGTCTCTTGATACACTGGGAGGGACCGCCGGCATCGTTGGCCACCTGGGAAGACCCAGTTCCACTTCAACATCAGTTCCCCACCACACCGCCTCGGGGCAAGGCGGCACTCAAGGAGGGGCGAATGTCACGTCTAACGAGGCGACCCCGCAGTCACCGCAAGGCACTGATGAGCTGGGGCCACAGGACATGAAGATTGGAGCTGAGCAAGAAGCTGAAACTCTTACAGGCGGGCCCAAAGAGGCAGAGTAGTAGGTGTGCGTGGGTTGGCTGCGGCCGTGCTGTATTAAAGTCTCCAGGCTGGGTGTGAGTGGGTATCGATGAACACACAATTAAACAGATCAAGAAGCTGCCCTTCTCTTATCGGCCTCCTTCCCTTTTCTCCCAGATCCCCTCTCCCTGTCGATCCTTCTCTCCCACCTGCCCTGTAGATCGGTGCTGTTACAATGGGTGAAGGGTTAGCACAGACAGACAGATCACGGAGGCATGACACAAGGATGGGCTGGGGCGCTTACTCGTCATGGGTGCCTCATTTCCTCTTCCTCCCGGTGGCAGACAACGCGTCGTCGCCCCCCTCCCGCGTTGCTCCAAGGTTGCGTGCATAGCGACTAGCCGGGTCTCCGTTCTTCCTGAGGACATGAGAAGCCCCACGGAGAGGCGAGGCCACCGTCGGTGCGGTCACCCCCCCAACAGCATGAGCCCCCACCGCCAGTGGCTGGATAACCGCGACGCCAGGCCGCACCCCCCCCACCCCCCCCCGCCAGTGGCTGGATAACCGCGACGCTAGGCCGCACCTCACTCACCACGTCGATGGGCCGAAGGGATGCCGCCTGAGGTAGCGCGTCTGCGCCCTCGTCGTTGTCGGGGAGGGCACGAAAAGATCGATGAGGATGGGGCGAAGGCGTCAGGTCAGTGTCGTCCTCCGTTCCCTTCGAGTCCTCGTCGCCGTCGCTCTCGCCGGAGGACAGCTCCACGTGCGAGCTGGCATGGCCGCTCGACACAAGCCACCACTAGTTAAAGGCGAGCATCTCCACGACTAGCTCCGAAGTGTCCTCATAGATGTACAGCAGGGACGCGACCTCAGTGGGGTCCTCAGGGAGGTAGCCGAGCAGGGACCCATGGCCCCGTCTAACTCCTCGGTTTTCAAGCCAGTGGCGTGCAGCCTCATCGCATCCCTAGTGCCGGTGTACTCCCACATGGGCCACGGGCGCGCCTAGAGAGGCGCGATGCACAACCCCAAGAACTCCTTGATGATCATTCCCCCCGTCAGCTTCACTTCCCCGTGTCTAGCTATTTGTTCCAGTACGGGCTTTGCCCTGGGGTCGACAAGCTTCTTGTGGCCCCACCTAGGATTCTGCGCGGTCGGGGCTGCTGGGGTCTGCAAGTGAGGGTTCACTCGGCGAGTGTCCATGAGGACCCAGTGCTGCCGGTAGCCCTCCGCCTTCTGCCCAGCCTTCAGGCGGGCACCTCCACCTTTGACATCACTAAAAGAGATGCACGTGGAGCGCTGGTCCGGGGCGGTGAACCACGGGGCTGAAGAAGTGGCGGAAAAGCGCCACCGAGGGCTCACGCCTACGAAAGCCTCGCAGTAGAAGGTGAAGATGGCCAGAAGCAGAATGGAGTTAGGCTGGAGGTGAAGGGGATGGATCTGGTAATGGGTGAGGATGACGTAGAAAAATTGGAGAATGGCAGAACCAACCCGGTGTAAATGTTGTGGAGGAAGAAGGGGTAGGCGGACTGTAACGCCCCGAGACCGATGTGCCAGGTGTCCGTCAGTTATTCGCTGTCGTGTCGGGTCTTTTGCTTGCGTGTTGCTTTTCATCATGTCATCATGTGCATAGCATCATCATGTTTTCAAAACATGCATCTGTCCCGGCCTCCCTGTTTCTTCCGTTGTCCGTTCTGAGCCCAGACACACTTGCACGCGCCCGCGACACGTCCGAAATATTATTTTATAAGTGGCCGGAAAATGTTCTCGGAATGGGTTGAAAGTTGGCATGCGGTGTTGTTATGTTGTGGGTAGGCCGCCTGCCAAGTTTCATCGCATTCGGAGTTTGTTTGACGCCCCAACGGATAACTATAGCGGCAA
>NW_024117208.1:0-14248 GCF_003073215.2 Triticum urartu | reverse complement strand
AGTTTAGTCCCACCTCGCCGGGCGAAGGGCAGCCGCACTGGTTTATAAACCCAGCCGCGGCTATCTCTTCGAACTCCTCTATATAGCAGGCTTGTGGGCCTAAACTCTGCGCTGCCCTATGAGTCTGCTGGGCCTTTAAGGCCTGTAATTGCACGCATGTGGCCTAGCAGGCCCACAGGGCAGCGCCCCATTTTTTTATAGTTTTTTTTTCTTTTCTGCTTTATTTTCTTTTATTTATTTCTGCGTAGTTTTTTGTATAGTTTTTACTTTTCTGTTATATTTATTTTCTTCTATTTATTTGTGAGTAGTTTTATTCATCTAGTTTGCCAAAATTCAACATTTTCAGAGTTCATTTTGTAGTGATTTTCAATTTCACGGTCATTTTGTGAACGATTGAAAAATAGCAAATATAGTTTTTTCTTTTCTGCTTTATTTTCTTCTATTTATTTCTGCGTAGTTTTTTGTAGAGTTTTTACTTTTCTTTTATATTTATTTTCTTCTATTTATTTGTGAGTAGTTTTATTCGTCTAGTTTGCCAAAATTCAACATTTTCAGAGTTCATTTTGTAGTGATTTTTAATTTCACGGTCATTTTATGAATGATTGAAAAATAGCAATTTTTTTTTCTTTTCTGCTTTATTTTTTCTTCTATTTATTTATGAGTGGTTTTTTCTTTTCTGCTATATTTATTTTCTTCTATTTATTTCTGAGTAGTTTTTTTATATAGTTTCTTTCTTTTCAGCTATAGTTTTTTTCTTTTCTGCTATTTTTTTCTTTTCTGCTACTTTTTCTTTTCTGCAAAACTTGATGGTCAAAGTCTGGAGTTATAACCAAAGTTTAAAAAAAAGAAATGCCGACGTGCAATTAGTTTTTGCCATAACAGAAGAAGTCCAGAGTTGTAATAAGTTATTAAAAATAAAAAAGAGGTGCAATGCTCGTTAATTTGCTTCTATTTATTTCTGAGTAGTTTTTTCTTTTCTGCTATATTTATTTTCTTCTATTTATTTCTGAGTAGTTTTTTTATATAGTTTTTTCTTTTCAGCTATAGTTTTTTTTTCTGCTATTTTTTTTCTGCTATTTTTTCTTTTCTGCAAAACTTGATGGTCAAAGTCTGGAGTTATAACCAAAGTTTAAAAAAAAGAAATGCCGACGTGCAATTAGTTTTTGCCATAACAGAAGAAGTCCGGAGTTGTAATAAGTTATTAAAAATAAAAAAGAATTGCAATGCTCGTTAATTTGCTTCAAGCCTTTCGGAATAGTGTAAACTGCACTGCACGTAGCTCCGTGCAATCTACTATATTCCTGAAGGCTTGAAGCTAAGCAACGTGAGCATTGAGCCTCTTCTTCATCGTCTCTGCACTCAGGGCTTATAAACCGCTCCTAGTCCCTCTCTCTTGGCGAGGTGGGACTAAAAACAGCTTGCCATAACCTCATTAGTACCGGTTCGTGGTACGAACCGGCACTAAATGGTGACGGTGGGGCCATAGCCTGACCGTAGGCTGACACAGCCTCTTTAGTACCGGTTCATGGCATGAACCGGTACTAAAGGTTCGCCACTAACCGGTGCTATTGATCGCCGCCACGAACCGGTGCTATTGTACACATTAGTGCCGGCTGAAATTCAAACCGGCACTATTGTGCTTCACGTTTGATCCTTTTTCTACTAGTGTTATGTGCAATAAGCAAGGACGCATCGACAACAAGTACCTTTGATCCGCGTAAATGCTACCATGCACTATGTAATTCTGTATTATGGGAAACACCATATGCAAATCGAATGTGTTTGCTTATGCTTTAGCTAAGCAATTGGTTTTAATACACTTGTCAGTGAGCTTTTTAGTTGTGGGCATTGTTTTTTTTACTCTTGCTGTGTGTTGACCGTATCTCAACGATAACTTTATTCCTAAATTGTTGTAGATGCACTTATGCCTTTTCTATGTCATTTGCTTCTTAACATGTCGATTTGTGTAATCATATATACATTGAAGCAAACCCATAGTTATGTATTGGGTTTAAACCCACAATTATGTATTGGGTTTAAATTGGTTTGGGTGGAAAAAAATAGAGGGTTTAGTTTTGGTTGGGCTGAAAATGGCATTAAACGGGTATTGATTCAAGTATGGTTTTGAGAGATACATGTACGAGTATGGTTTAAGTATGAAACCATTCTCAGATTTAGTTGCTATATGTTTCAGAATGAAAGTCTAGGCCGTGGTGGTGGAGATGAATTTTCAACAAAGGGGTGGAAAAGTTGGAATAATGTAAAGAGATTGGATATTCATGTCGGGGGTCCTTCAAGTACTCATAATCAGAACATGAGAGATGGGATGATCTAATGAACCAGAAGCAATCCATTGGAGTTGTCTTTGACAGAAAACAAAGAAATCCAATATAGAGTACCAAACTCGGCTAATTGCGTCAATAGATATTGCAAGGTTGCTTCTTGTTTTGAGCTTGCCATTTCGAGGTCATGATGAAAGCGAGTCTTCTTTGAGGAAGGGGAATTTTCTAACTTTTTATGAGTGGTATGTTGCACGTTGTCCTGATGTGGCTGATGTTGCTTTGAGGAATGCTCCTCAGAATTTAAAGTTAGTTTCTTCTACTACCTAGAAAGATATTGTGAAAGCTTGTGCTATAGAAACTGTGAAGGCAATCATAGAAGATCTGGGAGATGAATACTTTGCTATATTGGTTGATGAATCTCGTGATGTATCTCACAAGGAACAAATGGCTCTTGCTACAAGATACGTTGACAATTGGGGATTTTCAGTGGAGCGTGTTATTGGCCTTTCTCATGTTACTCAAACAACTTCTCTTGCTCTCTAACAAGCTATTTATGCAGTGCTTAAAAAACATAACCTTAGCCCTTCTTGAATTATTGGCCAAGGCTATGATGGAGCTAGTAATATGCAAGGGCATTTGAATGGTTTGAAAACTTTAGTAACGGGAGATTCTAGGTCTGCTCATAGCATTCATTGTTTTGCTCATCAACTTCAGCTAACACTAGTTGCAGTTGTAAAAAACCATGAAGATGTGGTATGGCTTTTTGAGTGGATGAGTGTTCTTCTCTCCACAGTGGGAAATTCTTTTAAGAACAGAGATATTCTTAGAGAGAAATAAGCAAAAAGAGTCCAGACGACACTGCAGAATGGAGAACTTGAAACTGGTAGAGGTTTGAATCAAGAACTTGGACTTAAACGAGCTGGGGATACTCGTTGGGGCTCTCATTTCGGCTCTCTCTTGAATATGATTGTTATGTCCCCCTCGGTAATTGAAGTTGTTGATGATAATGCACAAAACGCCAGGAAAGCTCTTGATAGGATTAAAGCAAAAGGTGTTCTGGATGCTATTCAAACATCTGACTTTGTTTTCATGATGCACTTGATGAAGGCTATACTTGGGATTACTAATTATCTAAGTGTTGCTTTGCAAAGGAAGGATCAAGACATTGTGAATGCCGTGTCATATACTCACACAACCAAAAGAAGGCTACATGACATGAGAAACCAACATTGGGAAGGTATGATTAAAAAGGTTACTGATTTTTGCATTGAACAAGATATTGAACTTTTTCACATGGATGCTATGCATATACCCCGAGGATCGAAATCAAAGCGGAAGGCTCAGACTGATGGCATATCAAATAAGACTTGCTACCAAAGTCTGATGTACACCGTTATTGATATGTTACGTGTAGAGATTGATGACCGCTTTAGTGAAAGCAGCACAACCTTGCTTCTTGAGATGGCTTCTTTGGATCCTTCTGATTCGTTTGCTAATTTTGACAAAGAAAAAGTGTTAGCAATGGCTCGTTTGTATCCAGAAGATTTTGGGAGTGAAAGCAAGATTGAAGATCTTAGTGTCCAACTTGATAACTTCCTTGAAAATGTTCATGATGATTCAAGACTCCAATTTGAAAGGGGTTAGTGATCTTTGCAGAAAACTCGTTGAGACAAAGAAGTACAATACCTTTCCTCTAGTATTCTTTTTGGTAAAGCTAGCATTGATCTTGCCGGTGGTGACGGCAACAGTTGAGAGAGCATTTTCCACAATGAAATATATCAAGTCTGATTGGCGCAATAGAATAGGTGATGATTTCTTGTACCATTGTCTCATAACTTATGTTGAAACTGATGTATTCTAGTCTATTAGTACTGATGCTATTATGCATATACATGTCAATGTATGCATCGCCACAAAGCACTACTGCCATAGACGGTTTGTAATAAAGTATGATGTTTTTATTCCTGTTTATGATCTAATTTTTTTTTATTAGTGAAGCTTGACATCACATGGTTTTGATCCTGGCACCACCACTGGTTTAACGTGCAATTAATATCATACCAAATATTGCACTAATCACATAATTAATATATAAATAATATCATACCTAATATCTGTGTGTAATTAATATATTGCCTAACTATTAACGTGTGTTGCATATGCGCATTACTAGTCAGATAAGTCGTCGCTTCTCAGCTGGCTGAACATCATAATCAGATAAGTGTTTGCAGTTTATTGCACACTACTAATGGATCTATTATAGTCTAATTAGTGGAAGGAGGTGTTCTTGAGGTGGTCAGGTGCGTCATCGAAGGAGTGCTTCCTGGCCATGGAGAGGATGGTCTTATCGGCGACGATGAAGTAGGCCATCCCGGCGACGGTGGATATGATGAGGGCCTGCCCGGTCGGGTTGAGGTGCGCCCTGGTGGCCCACGGCAACATCCTCACGCTCGCCAGCTGAAGTTAATAGGGATCACGTACATTCATGAGACATGCTATGAACTCTGGAGGGATTTCCTCGAAGAGCTGAATGGCTAGCTGGATACTTACGGTAGTGACGGTGGCGATTGCCGCGGCCTTGGCTCCGGCCATGGCAGCCTCTGCAGTTTCGGATTAACATGTGGGGCCACCTGAATTCTCTGCTGTAAGTCACAGCCTCACTGCTAGCTCAGTTTCCATCTTCGTCGAGATATGAAGTCTGTCGTACACGGCTTATCTGAAACCAGGATCGAGCCCTCAGTTTTATTCAGTACACAGATGTAAAGCATGTGCATACATAATACATTCCGGCGCAGCAGTTTCTTGCGTTGGGACACTGACAAGGATGCATACATTTTTTCTAGAATACGCGCAACGGACAAGCGCGTGCTAAGGACTTCGTTGCGGGCGAGAGGAGAGTCTTGTCGGCGGCGACGAAGTAGGCCATCCCGGCGACGGTGCAAACAATGAGCGCCTGGCCGGTGGGGTTCAGGTTCGCCTTGGCCCACGGCAGCATCCGCACGCTCGCCAGCTGCACGATAAACAGTTCAGTCATGAAAACCAGACCAACGTGCATGAAAATCAACAAATCCCGGACGGAGGAGCTCACCGTTGGGACCGCAGACGCGACCGTGGCGATGGCCGCCGCCTTTGCTCCGGCGAGCGTCGCCTCTGGAAAAGATTTAAGAAAAAGAAATGCATTGCTAGTGTCAGACTATCAGTACACAACTTGGCTGAACTGAACTCTGAAGAAGTGGATCCTGGTTACTACCTCTGGAGCAGCGTCTGGCGAGGGCGAGCTTGTTCTCGAGGTGGGCGCGGGTGACGGTGGCCGTCGACGACATCCTCGCCGTGATCTTGTGCAGAAACGGCTCAGTACAAAGGGTGCGATCAAGTGAGATGAGATGGGCTGGTTGGCTGGCTGACTGTTGCTTGATGCTTCCAGGACGAGGAGTTGATCCGGGTATTTATAGCGAGCAAAAAGGTGGCGGCCACGCACGGTTTTGGGTGCAAACCGTGGGTACTCGTTTGGACTTGGAGTGCAGAACTGAGTTGGTGGGCAGAGCACGCTTTCCGGTAGCGGCATCCAAAACTGTGGTATGGGAATCCACAGGATTGGACGATGTTTGTTTGTTGCTCCCTCCCTCGTCTTTCTTTCTTTACCCACCAAACTAAAGCTAGCAAGAAAAGGGAGATCTCGATCCATTTAAAGTTAGGCACCACAGTGCTGATCTGATCACAATACATAGATAATTTTGCTACACGAGGCGTTTGTCCTTTGTGTAAGATAAAAGAAACGAAACAGAGCAGAGCAGAGCAGGTGCCGTCGGTTTCGCTCCTACGAGCATCTACAACCCGGCACCTCAAACCCGTTTCATATGTTTGGACAGACCATCCGGTCTTTGTCTGGTCATGATTTTTATCCAGACGGATCCCTCAAACGGTCGTCAAACGTCTGGGCTAACCGGCACCTCATATCCAGACCAAATATGGGGGGATACGGGGCGCCCTACGTCCGCAACGTCAGACCCGGCCCACGCCGGCTTACCCGACTTCACAAAAATTCCTCCCTATCCACTCGCCGGGCCAAACCCTAGCCACTTCACTCACCTATTCTCCACTCCCCTCCGCCATCCAAGCTCGTCTCCGGTATGACGGGCAGCAGATCCAAGTCCTTCACTTCCAAATCCGTCGACCTCGACCTTATCGCACGCGGCCTCGAGGAGGAGATAACCGTCCGGCTTGCGTTCCGCTGCGCCTGAGGGGATGCCCGTGCACGACTGTGCTCGGACTCCATCTATCGAGAATCCATTACGTCCACCCAAATGACGCATGGATCCGGTGCTAGGCCAGCCGTAGCTGCCTCGCCAGAGGCTGTGCGGTCCGTCTGGCGTCCAAACGCGTTGGCGGACGTGCAATCTCTCCGTTGGTGCCAGTGGCGGATCCAGGATTTGAAGTTACCCGGGGCGGACTTTTAGAGAAAACATAATTTTGAAGCTACGGTGCAATGAGAGAAGACAATGAACAAAATTAATGGGCTAGGTAGTATGGATCCAGGCAAGATGATCAATACAACCAATATTGCAATGTAGCTTTATTCTCAAGGAGAAAAATATATAACGCGACAAACAAATCATTTAAGGCCTAATTCTTATGCTCATATATAGAGCATCCAATTTGGTATGTAATTAAATTTCCCTAAAAAAATCAGCATTTAACTTTGAAAAATTAGGCCAACGTAACAAGAGATTAAAGATATATAGGAGAATGAGAGCAGAAAATTAGGGAAGAATGAGAGTAGAAGATTAGGGGAGAATGAACGAACTTGCTGTTTGCTGTCTCAATTGGCCCGGCGCTTGCAGTTTTAAAGGGGCGGTGATGTTGCCGCCTTCCGCGAACAAGTGGATTCCTCTTTCTCCATCGAGCACCATCGGTCGGGGAAGGACCTAGGCAGTGCCACGGCGAGGCTGTGGACCGGCAGCATAGGGCGCCGCGTCACGGAGGCGAGGCGGCGGCAATACTTTTTTTTTTGAGCGGTGATCGCGTGATACATTGTTTGCTGATTTGGTTTCCTGTCGACAGAATTGGGAATGCCAAAACTTTACAGAAAATCATGGGCTCACATAGTCCCGTCTAGTTGGGCCTTAGTCATTGGCCCATCTTACAACTTACAAGCGAATCGTTATCTTCTGTCTTCCTGCTCGTAACTTCTTTCGATTGAACCTACAGATCTATACGAGAGCTCTCCCCCTCCCATGGCGGCCATTAGAAAAAGCAGTAGGGATACCCTAGGGTTAGAAATTTTACCCGGGGCGACCGCCCAGACACGACCCCACGCTGGATCCGCCCCTGGTTGGTGTGTCAATGTTCGGGACGCACTATCGTCCAATAAGGCCATGGCACGGCGTGCCCGCCGTGCAAGGCACAGGGCGCGGTAGGCATAAGCTAATGTCACCTAAACGAGTTCTTTTGGGCTTGAGCTTAATTTCCGCCATAAGCCTCCCATAAGCTTGAAAAGAACTGAGACTTATTTGGCAACCCATCCAATAAACCATAGCAGAAGATTTAACGTGTGATTGAAGCGGCATGATGCTCACGTGTATTTCGGAGCAGAACAGGGCAGGGGTAGGGGGTCTTTTGCAATGCACTGATGCATGTTAAAGGTAAGATGAGCGAGTGCAATTGGACCAGAGTTGTACAAAATCAAAACTATAGTTGTTATTGTTGGACAACATGGCCACATTATTATGGAGTACATCATAAATCATCAGGTAATTAGGGCATGCTCGCAGAAAAGGGCTTTACACCACCTTTTCGCACTGCAAACCATCGCCTCGCTGAACAGTATACTACTATGTTTCAGAAGACACGTACAGGCCTGCGTACACAGTTTAGTGGGCACTGGCTAATCAAGGGACTAATTACTGGAAGGAGGTGTTCTTGAGGTGGTCCGGCGCGTCCTCGAAGGAGTTATTCCTTGCCATGGAAAGGATGGTCTTGTCGGCAAGGATGGTCTTGTCGGCGACGATGAAGTAGGCCATCCCGGCAACGGTCGAGATGACGAGCACCTGGCCGGTGGGATTGAGGTGTGCTTTGACCCACGGAAGCATCCTCACGCTCGCCAGCTGAAGTTATAGGTAACGCATCCATGAGACATTCTATGAACCGTGCAAGGATTTCCTCGAAGAACTGAATGGTACTTACTGTGGGCACTACAGCAGCGACGATGGCGACGGCCGCGGCCTTGGAACCCGCCATGGCAGCCTCTGCAGTTCCGGATCAACAAAAACATTTTAGTTACGATTAATTTTCAGCGGAGACACAGAAAGCTACAATGTGCCCTTGAGGACCGGCGGGACAAGATATCGATTTGGTTACCTTTGGAGCAGCGCCTGCCGGCGGCGAGCCTCTGGTCATGGTAGGCGCGGGTCACCGTAGACATCTTCGTGTCGTGGGAGAGAGCTTGGTTCGGAAGGAAGTGAACTACTTAGTAGCTAGTGAAGCTTATATGAGTAATAGTGTGAGTGAGATGAGATGGATGGACAGGTGAGGTTCTCCGGCTGGATTTATAGGTTGCAGGAAACGGCAGAACGGGCAGGCAGCGAGGGAGACCGCGGTTTTGAGACGAGCAGCGGGCGGGTGGGATGGCCGGCGCTGCGGCGGAGCACAGGCGGCGGCGGCTCGTTGGTCATATAAAAAACGGAACACGTGACGGACGGGCGCTCCACTACGCTCTGCACCGGATAAGGTGAGTAGGATAACACATAGGAGCATCTGCGTGAGTGCAATGTCTGTTTCGGTACACATCTATGTATGGAGACGATTCCTTCCTTGACCCTTTCTTAATATTTACTTTTCTTTTCCGCCCTTGAACCCGTCTGAAATACCTGGGCGGACAGCACGGTCACTAACCGGTCATGAAAATGCGATCCAAATAGGTTTGGTGTGGCCTTCGCCCCCATACCCTTCCCCGATTTGGATTGGATATGAGGGGTGCCGGTCAGTCCAGGCGTTTGAAGCCTGCTTGAGCAGGTCATGGCAAGGCGCGGAGCCCTGGATAGTAGCGGGGCTACCTCTGAATGCGGTAGATCCGAAGGAGGAGGAGGAGCAGTAGGACAATGAAGGGGAGGAGGAGGAGGAGGAGGAGGAGGAGGAGGAAGAGGGCGAGGACGGCACGATGAAGGGGAGGAGGAGGAGGTGGACGTGGGGGACGCTGGGGCCGCGGATCTGCAAGCGGAGTAGCAAACGATACTTGATTCCCTCCGCCCGATATCGACGGCGGAGGCCAAGCGGCATCATGTGCCGGAGGCGGAAGAAAAACAGAGTGCATTGCGGATGGTTTGCAGGAGGCGGAGGCGGAGCACCCCGTCAACGTCAATGAGATGCCCGCGGCTATGGATGATGATGATGAGGAGGAGCCGGAGCACTCCTACGCGCCCATCTACCCGGTGCCCGGCATGGACGTCGTGGACATCTCCGATGGTGACACTTAGTTTAGAATAGTGTGGTACATATTGCATAGGAAATTTTTTTAATGGTTTGTATAAATTTAGGGGGTGAAAATGAGGTGTTCAGATGCATATCACCAAATATGAGCTATGACCGGTCAGTGCCTGCGGACGCGCCCGCGGGCGTTTGTGGGGCCAGATTTGCCAAGTCCGGCTGTAGATGCTCTTAGCACTCAAACTTGAATTGGTTCCCTATATGTAACATCTCCGTCAGTTTTGAAAATTAACGGTGTTAAGTCGGACCTAAAAAGACTGTTTTATCCCTAGTGTAGTATGTGAGCAGATTATATGATAAAAGTAGAGTTAAATCATTGGATTTTAATAATAAAATCGCCATATAACCTGCCAACAATTCATATATGCACACAATTCATGTAATATCATGACAACACGACTACAAACTCTTCGACATAGGCGCATAACTCATCAAGTACCATCCACAACTATCATATCATCCAGTTTCATATAGAGTACCACCAGGTGACATACATCACATACACAAGCCCTATTAGGACACATCCAAGTCACATACATCACGTAAACAACACCAAAGCTCACAAGCTCATATCATGAGCTGAGCATATAAATAGTTTCCAAAAGAAGCATCTTGAATAAACAGTATGCAAAAGCTCACATGATAGGTTGAGCGCGCATGGACAGTTTGAAATAAACACATAATGAACAAGATAATCACAAGCTAAGCCTTCTTTTGCTTCTCGTGCTCAACGCAGGGCTGGCTGGGTTAAATCTTCGTCTTCTTGTGCACATCGCAAGGTTGATTTAGCACCACATGAATGTTTGCAATTTCTGTAGCAAGTTCTTTCCTTTTTCTTTTGGCATTTACCTTCCCAGGAACAATTGTTTGCTAGTTGAGCATCTCACTTTTAATGGAAAATGGGCCCAAATTAACTTGAGACAATCCTACGCATGCATGGCAGCAGTAGAGTAAACAAATAATAGAAACAACGCATTACTTGTGAACCAATTTTCAAACATATTTTAGGTTATGTTTTTTATCCTCGAGATTCAGAGTTGGCCACTTTCCCCGTTTTCTTAGTTTTGTGTTCTCCAAGCTTTGGCCAAGGTGGTAAGGAAGCAATTAGAATACTTTCAGCATATAAGTTGAATTTGGATCCATCCTGTAAAAGCAAGAGAAACCTAATCATGAGTACTTTCTACTCCTACAGCTTCCTTATATAGTAGCACGTGCAGACCAAACCCATGTGCATATTTTCAACAAACATTAAAAGGAAGATCAGTTATGTATAAACTGGAACATACTTGCTTCATATTTGAAATAAAAAAAGTATTATCTGTAAACATATTATCCAAGATCTGTGAACATACTTGCTTTGTAGTATCAACCTAATCTTTGTCTTTTTTTCCATTGCAGATCTGGCAGCAAATATTCATCTCTAAGAATACAATCACACAATTGAGGGATCTCATATCTCAATCAAGATTGATTAATTTATTTATTGCACAATTGAATAGCCAATGATGAATGGACTCAAAGTAATATGTTATATTTGGAGAAATCTAGAGAAGAAAGAGAGGACTCACCCTTCTAGCCACGTCGCCGATGTAGTCGAGGCCGAGCACCCAGCTCAGCCCTTAATTCCCGATCCTGCAGTAGCGTCAGCCAAAGTGTAGTCGCCGCCCCACCCCTTGATAGTCGCGTTGTAGCCGTCGCCCCACCATGCCCCCTCCGCCGCCCCACCATGGTCGCCCGAGGCCGAGACCGGTGCAGCGCCATGGCCCTCCTCCACCGCGCCTTCCGCCCTGCCATCCGTAAGTACTTCGGCCAGACCCTCCTCACACACCGCCCTCCCAGCCTCATGCCGGCGCCGCTGTGTGCCCCTCCGCCGCCATTGTAGGGTTAGGGCTAGCATCTCGCAGTGAGTCAGGGAGAGAATAGGGGAGTGAATTTGTGGGAGGGTTCACACACACGCATGCTAAATCACTGGTAAATAGGAATTTTCATCTCGCATTTCATGGTGTTAATAGAAAAATATGAAAGTGTCATTAAAGGAAGAAAATGAAGTTGTGATGAAAAAAATTTGGGCCAAAAAGGGAAACATATTTTAAGAAAGGAACAAATAAGAAATTGTCTCATGTTTGTGTGGGCGCTCCTAGTTTTCGGCCTGCCTAGCTCGGCTAGCCGCGTCGATCGGCAGTGAGGCCAATTCAGCTAGTGGTTTGGTGCAAATGTTTTGTTGGCGTCGTTCCCCGAAGTACATGATAGTTACTTTGGTTTGCACTACTTTATTACTAAACTAAGGCAAAATATTTAACATTTTCATTAATTAAAAAGAAAAAAATGTCTGGTTAATTTAAAAATAATTGAGCAAAACCCGTAACAACATGCCCAATAGACAACCATCATGGAACATGACAATACACAGGCAACGGCCAAACTGGCTACCAATTAGACTCCACACCTAACTAGGAAGACATCAACTGCCATGGCTGCACACAAGCGTCATCATCATCATATATCATCCTTGATCCATCGATGTTGGATTACAGGTTCCAGCAATAACCTTGAGATTCGAACACCGGAGTGCGCACGAAAATCTCTTTCTCCCTAGCTCACACTCTCACTACGGTCTTAACGCCTAGCTCGTCGAACCAAAGAAACAAGAGACACAGGAGACACAAGAGTTTATACTGGTTCAGGTCACCGTTGTGGTGTAATACCTTACTCCAGTGTGGTGTGGTGGATTGCCTTGTAGGCTGGGGATGAACAAGTACAAGGGAAGAACAGCCTCCTGAGGAGAGGTGTTCTTGAGCTCGGTGAGCTTGTGTGTGTGTGTGGATGGTCTGGTTCCTGTCTAGATTGGATGATCTCCAGATTGGACCTCCCCTCTAGCTACGATGGTGGCTAGTCCTATATATAAAGGCCCGGGTCCTCTCCCCAAATATTAGGTGGCAGGGTCGAGCCGACAAAATTCGGGGCCCTATGCCAAACACTAAACTGAGGCCTACTTTCTTATAAAAATAAAACTACTGTATATTCAAGTTACGGATAAGTCCTTTATGATGTTGAATTAAATCCTCTAAATTTTTCTAAAAAATATTATATTTCTTGTAACCAGATTCATATATTTTAGATAGATTTTTCAAGGACATAACTTGAATCTTGAAACACATGACTTCTACACCAATTAATATAAAAGAGTATAAATGATGGGAAAACAAGACTAAAGGGATATACATCCAACAGTTACCAGCAAACTATTTGTAAAAAACTGGGACCGATGAACTCACGGACGTCAAACTTGACCTAGTCAAACTGTCCCTCGTCTCTCCTTCAGTCCATCTCGCTTCATCCAACAGAAGAGGAAAAGTAACAACAAGCGAGATAGCACTTGTTCTGAAGGATGCAGTGATGTTGATTAGTTAATTTGACTAAGTGGATTTAGTGCATCGCTGGAATACAACCATGTGCCTGCCCTATTTACCTGCTGGTTGTTGTTGCCAGCATTGCGGGCGCTGCCGATGCCGGCGGCCGCCGTTCCTCTGTTGCATCGCCAGGTTGCATCTGTCGACCAGCTGCGGCGTCGTTAGGGTTAGTGTGAACGATGGGTATTCTCATAGGCTATGGATTAGCGACATACGCTCGGGACACTATCAGGGCTTTTCGGCCAGCTAGTTTGACTAGGCCTGATGTGCTACTAATTTGGGGGCCCCTTCCACCTGGAGGCCCTGTGCGGCCGCACCGGCCGCACACCCCTGGGCTCGGGACTGTTAGGCGCGAAGGGATCCCACAATAATGAATTTGAAGGGGAACAACTAGTACAAGCTATTCTGACAAAAGGTGGTCTTCGCCTGCCAAAGACTCTGGTGGTGACGTTGTCGTGGGCTCCCTGATGACCCCCGTCCTGCTGGTCTTGGTCTCATTGCACTAATATGAAAACCTTTGCCTGATGCCTCGGGACTCCTCGCCTTCACTTGCCCCTTTAGCACCAAAGAGGCAACTGGTACTCTGCGCCCGCCGGCGCCCGCCTGGCCTCGATCGTCATGGCTCACATCACGGAAACCTCACGAGGTGCCTGTTGGAGAACGTAGCAGAATTTTAAAATTTTCTACGCATCACCAAGATCAATCTATGGAGTCATCTAGCAACGAGGGAGAGGAGAGTGCATCTACATATCCTTGTAGATCGCGAGCGGAAGCGTTCAGGAGAACGGAGTTGATGGAGTCGTACTCGTCGTGATGCAAATCACCGATGACCGAGCGCCGAACGGATGGCACCTCCGCGTTCAACACACGTACGGTTGGGGAAGACGTCTTCTCCTTGATCCAGCAAGGGGAAGGAGAGGTTGATGGAGATCCAGCAGCATGACAGCGTGATGGTGGAAGCAGCGGTGATCTCGGCAGGGCTTCGCTAAGCTCCAACGAGAGAGAGAGGTGTTACGAGGGGAGAGGGAGGCGCCAGGGACTTGGGTCCGGCTGCCCTCCTCCCGCCCACTATAT
>NW_024117207.1:0-5530 GCF_003073215.2 Triticum urartu | reverse complement strand
CTACTGATGCAGTTCTGGGTTCTCTTCCGCCCAGCTATGGGACGTTCATCTTGAACTATCATATGCATGGCATGGATAAGAAGCTCACTGAATTGCATGGGATGCTCAAAGTGGCAGAGCAGGATATTAAGAAAGGCACGCATCAAGTGTTGATGGTGTAGAAATTGGCTAAGTTCAAAAGGAGTTGGTCTAAAAAGAAGGCTAAGCCAAAGGGCACGGAGATGGTAACCTCCGCCGCTGCGCCGAAGTCTGCACCGGACTCAAAGACCATTTGCTATCATTGCAACGAAACTGGTCAATGGAAGAGGAACTGTAGAAAGTGGCTTGCAGAGCATGGAAACAAGGCCGGGAATGCTGCTTCAGGCAAAGGTACACTTGTTGCATATGTTATAGACGTTTACCTTGCTGACATACCTAGTAGCTCTTGGGTATTTGATACCAGATCGGTTGTTCATATTTGCAACTCGATGCAGGGGCTGGTAAGAACTAGGCGTGTGGCACAAGGGGAGATTGACATTAGGGTCAGCAACAAAGCAAGAATTGTTGCATTGGAGGTCGGCACAATGCAGCTCCAGCTTCCTTCTGGATTTATTTTGGAATTGAATAATTGTTATTACATTCCTGCACTTAGTCGGAACATTATTTCTACCTCATGCTTGATGAGTCAGGGTTATGAATTCAATTTAAAGGACAATGGTTGTTCGATTTATTTGAATGGTATGTTCCACGGCTATGCACCCATTGTTGATGGGTTATTTGTATTGAATCTAGAACAGGAACCGGTCTATAACGTGAATGTCAAGAGGCATAAGCCCAACGAGATAAATCCAACATACTTCTGGCATTGCCAGCTTGGACACATTAGTATGAAACACATGAAGAAGCTCCATGATGATGGACTCCTAACTTCGACCGACTTTGGGTCGTTCGAGACATGCGAATTATGCTTGCTCTGCAATATGACTAAGTCTCCTTTCGCAAAGAGTTGTGAGAGGGCATCCGTGCTGTTGGAACTGACACACAGTGATGTGTGTGGACCAATGAGCACAACTGCCAGAGGTGGCTATCAGTACTTCGTGACTTTTACCGATGATTTGAGTAGATACGGATATATCTATTTGATGAGGCACAAGTCAGAGACTTTTGAAAAGTTCAAAGAGTTTCAAAACGAGGTGGAGAATCAGCTTGGCAAGACTAAAACTTCTACGATCTGATCATGGAGGTGAGTACATGAGCCAGGAGTTTGATGATCATCTGAAAAGCAGAGGTATAGTACCTCAACTCACACCTCCGGGTACTCCACAGAGAAATGGTGTATCAGAACGGAGGAATCGCACCTTGTTGGACATGGTTCGATCTATGATGAGCAAGTCAGATTTACCCTTGTCATTCTGGGGATACGCTCAAGAAACTGCAGCTTTCACACTGAACAGGGTACCATCCAAATCCGTAGACAAGACACCACATGAGATGTGGACCAGGAAGAGTCCCAGTTTGTCTTTTCTAAAGATTTGGGGTTGTGAAGCATGTGTCAAGAAACTTATGTCAGACATGCTGACACCCAAGTCGGATAAATGCATATTCGTGGGATATCCGAGGGAAACCTTGGGATATAACTTCTACAACCGGGAAGAGAACAAAGTGTTTGTTGCTCGGAATGAGGTTTTCCTTGAGAAAGAGTTTCTCAGTCGGGAGGCCAGTGGGAGGACGGTCCGACTCGAAGAAATTCGAGGACCACTCGGGGACAGCTCGGCTGGTGATGAGATCATACTAGAGTCAGTCAGGGAACCCGTAGTGGAAGCGGCACTGGAACCACGGAGGTCGGAAAGATTGCGCAGAGTGCACAATGTATTGTTGTTAGAAAGCGACGAGCCGGCCACATATGCGGAAGCGATGGTGAGCCCAGATTCCGAGGCATGGCTGGAGGCCATGAGATCCGAGTTAAAGTCCATGGATGAGAATCAAGTTTGGGACTTGGTTGATCCGCCGCCTGGCGTAACGTCCATTGGTTGCAAATGGGTCTTTAAGAAGAAAACCGATGTGGATGGAAATGTTCAGATCCACAAAGCTCGGCTTGTCGCTAAGGGTTATGGACAAGTTCAAGGAATTGACTACGATGAGACTTACTCGCTGGTAGTGATGCTGAAGTCGGTGAGGATCATACTAGTTATAGCTGCATATTTTGATTACGAGATATGGCAGATGGATGTCAAGATGGCTTTCCTTCACGGAAATTTAACCGAGGACGTGTATATGATACAGCCCGAGGGTTTTGTCGATTCGACTAGCACTCGTAAGGTATGCAAGCTCAAGAGATCCATTTGTGGGTTGATGCAAGCATCTCGGAGCTGGAACATTCGTTTTGATGAGGTCGTCACTGGTTTCGGCTTCATCAAAAGCAAAGAGGACTCTTGTTTATACAAGAAGTTAAGTGGGAGCTCGATAGTGTTTTTGATCTTGTATGTGGATGACATACTACTGATCGGAAATGATATCTCGATGCTGAACTCGGTCAAGGAGTCATTTAATGGCAAGTTTTCGATGAAGGACCTTGGTGAGGCAATGTACATTTTAGGCATTAAGATCTATAGAGATAGATCAAGGAGGCTGCTCGGCTTAAGCCAGAGCACGTACATAGATAAAGTGTTGAAGCGGTTCAACATGAGTGGGGCAAAGAAAGGGTTCTTGCCACTCTCACATGGTATAAGGCTAAGCGAGACTCAGAGTCCTTCGACATCTGATGAGCAAAGCAGGATGAGTAGGATTCCATATGCCTCGGCAATCAGATCCATCATGTATGCCATGATATGTATGCGGCCCGATGTTGCTTTTGCAATAAGCCTAACAAGTAGATACTAGGCCAACCCAAGTGAGAGTCACTGGGCAGCGGTAAAGACTATTTTAAAGTACCTGAAAAGGACTAAAGAGATGTTCCTAGTTTATGGAGGTGAGGAAGAGCTCGTCGTAAGGGGTTACGCCGATGCTAGTTTCCAAACCGATAGAGATGATTGTCGATCACAGTCCGGATTCGTGTACGTCATGAACGGAGGAGCAGTGAGCTGGATGAGTTCCAAGCAAGATACGATGGCCGATTCTACTACAGAAGCCGAATACATTGCAGCTTGTGAAGCTACCAAGGAAGGTGTTTGGATTTGGAACTTTCTGGATGATCTTGGTATTTTCCCAGCCTCGGTAAAACCGTTGGACCTTTATTGTGATAATTCGGGTGCCATCGCATAAGCCAAGGAGCCGAGGAATCACCACAAGGTCATACACATAGATCAAAAATATCACCTGATACGAACGATCATAAAGAGTGGTGATGTAGAGTTATGCAAAATTCACACGGATGCAAATGTTGCGGATCCATTGACTAAGCCGCTTCCCCAACCCAAGCATGAGGGGCACGTTAGAGCTATGGGCATTCGATGTCTATTTGATTGACTCTAGTGCAAGTGGGAGACTGTTGGAGATATGCCCTAGAGGCAATCATGTATGATGATATTTCCTATGTGTTTATGAATAAAGATAGTCCTTGGACATTATCAATGATGTGTATCGGCAAGTACGTGACTTGTTTGTGGGACTATGCATTGTATGATGACTGTCCTAAAAGGTCCCTAGTCGAAAGGGCTGTGTGGACGCGCAGCCAACTAGACTAGCATATGACACGGTCGATGGCTTGGTCTCACTAGCCATGGAGCATTGGATGCTAACCGGATAATATGGACTTGGAAGGATCTGGTCGGATTGGACGTAGTCGGATCCGAGTCGAGATAAGGTCCGAGTCGGACAGACCCAACTATGAGACATAGCGATATGTCATCTGTGAGTCTCTAGTACAACATATGTTCTATGTCCTAAGACCTGAGCTGACGCATGTACTCGGGATGGTGACAGACTTGTTTTGGGCCAACCAAACGCTACTCCGATTTATCAGTCCATGGGAGGCGTAGGATGAAGATGGTCTCTCTTAAAAAACCCTACAACCAAATAACAAAGAGTCTCTTGTGTCCCCATCACACCCAATAGAATGGTATATTTTATAGGTGCACTAGTTCGGCGAAGAGATGGTGATACAAGTGTAATATGGATGGTAGATTGTCAGGACCCTGATTCCAAGTCACATCGATCTAGCCGGTAACACCTCATATCACTTTGCGGCCTCACGCACGGTATTCCCATGGTGTCGCCTTACCATGGCCCGTGACCGTTTGTGCCTTTTGGCTCACGTATATGATAGTGTCGCTAGCATCCATACGACAGAGAACCCAGGCCGACATGGCTAGTCGTGGACCCAAAGCGGCACAGACCTATGAGGACAGACATACATGAATCACATAGACCATGTCGGTCAACAGCGTGTGAATCCGGCCTGTAGCACTAGGCTAACAGGACTCCGGGGAACCCGGGGTGTAGCAGGCTAGGCAGGACTCCGGATGTCACCGCGTGACATTTCCCCGAAGGGACATACATAGGAACGAAGTGAAACACATGCCGGCCAGTCAAGTGTCCTGAGCAGTAGTGCTGGGCTAGCAGGACTCCGGTGAACTGGGCTGTAGCGGACTACTATGGCTCATGGAAGCACTAGACTACATTTCCCCATAAGATAGGCTGCCAAGGATAAACAACTAGATTGTCGGATCACACACATACCAAGCATTTCAATCATACACACAATATGCTCGATATGTGTAAATACAACATGGCATCACAACATAACTCTACGACTCAAGTATTTATTCATTAGGCTCCGAGGAGCGAGATATTACAAACATGGGTCTCATGACCCAACAATCATAGCATACAAATCAAGCACATGCGGAAGCTTAACATGTCTGAGTACAGACATCTACAAATGAAAAAGGCTGAGAAGCCTGACTATCTACCAGATCCTGCCGAGGGCACAAGATCGTAGATGAGGTATCAAGCTAAATGTCGAAGTCCACGCGATACTACTAGCGAGACTGAAGTCTCTCTACAAAGCATAAATTAAGCAAAACGTGAGTACAAAAGTACTCAGCAAGACTTACATCAGAACTATCGACATATGCATCGGTATCAACAAAGAGGGGTGGTGGAGTTTAACTGCAGCAAGCCAGCTTTGACTCAGTGGCTAACCTGAACTACAACTGCAAGCAACTCTTTTGAGGTGGCGCACACAAGTCCACATGTTCACCATTCAATACAAAACTATGGGGATCCGCTCCTGTCTCCCTACGAGAACGCCATCCATAGCACTCACGCTTATCTTGCGCATTTTAGAGTATCCACTTTCACTTGTCTATGAACTGTTATAGGAAACCCAGAAGTCCTTTACCACGGACACGACTATTCGAATAGATCATTCATAACCCTGTAGGGGTGTACTTCGTCACACTTGTTTCCACCACTTAGCGTCTGCACACGACATGTGCTCAGCAGACGTCAAGCGAAAGCCGACATGGGTGTAGACCACGACTTGACTAACCTCACAAGTCTCTAGTCTAGGGTTATCGCCTATATGGGTTCCCTCCGCCACGAAATCCAG
>NW_024117206.1:0-13791 GCF_003073215.2 Triticum urartu | reverse complement strand
CCTCGCTCGTCTCGGCCTTCTGCCGGAGCGGCGAGTTCAAGCGAGCAGCGGAGGCACTCAGCCAGATGATGGAGCGGGGAGTGGAGCCGAACGAGCACACGGTGACGAGCATCCTGGCGGCGGCGTGCTGCCCGCTGGTTCTCGGCGTGCAGATACATGGCTACATGATCAAGGCGATGGGCTCGTCACAGAGCGTCTACGCGTGGAGCGCGCTGATCGATTTCTACTCAAGAAATGGTGAGCTCGACATGGCAAAGACGGTGTTCGACAGCCTCCAGTGCAAGAACGTGGTCACCTGGTGCACCATGATGCAGCTGCACATCAGAGATGGTAGGCCGGAGGATGCACTGCAGCTGTTCGACGAAATGATCTCGGAGGGCATTGTTGATCCAAACGAGTTTGCATTCTCGATCGCTCTTGGTGCCTGTGAGTCCATCGCTCTGGGGAGTCAGCTTCACTCTTTGGCCATCAAACGTGACCTGGCGAGTGATCTCCGGGTGTCGAATGCCCTGCTTTCCATGTATGGCAGGAGCGGCCTCGTCAAAGAGCTCGAGGCCGTGCTCCGCGGCATCGAGGATCCAGACATTGTCAGCTGGACAGCAGCAATCTCTGCATACTTCCAGAACGGCCATGGTGAGAAGGCCATAGCACTGCTCTCCCAGATGCACTCACAAGGTCTCATGCCAAACGACTATGCCTTCTCCAGCGTGCTAAGCTCCTGCGCAGACCTGGCATTGCTGGACCAAGGGAGTCAGTTCCATTGCCTAGCCCTGAAGCTAGGGTGCGACATGAAGATCTGCACGGGGAACGCGTTGATCAACATGTACTCCAAGTGCGGCCAGATCGTGCCCGCGAGGCTCGTGTTCAACGTCATGGATCACCGTGATGTGACGTCCTGGAACTCGCTGATCCACGGGTACGCGCAGCACGGTGAGGTGGACATGGCATTGAAGGCGTTCAGCGAGATGTGTTCCATTGGCGGTGAGCCCAATGAGTCGACGCTCCTGGGAATCCTAGCAGCTTGCAACCACGCCGGGATGGTGGATGAAGGTGTGGCATTCTTCAGATCAGCAATGGCCGGCCGGTATGGCGCCTTCCTGACACCCTCACACTATGCCTGCGCGGTCGACATGCTGGGCTGCACGGGGAACGCGTTGATCAACATGTACTCCAAGTGCGGCCAGATCGTGCCCGCGAGGCTCGTGTTCAACGTCATGGATCACCGTGATGTGACGTCCTGGAACTCGCTGATCCACGGGTACGCGCAGCACGGTGAGGTGGACATGGCATTGAAGGCGTTCAGCGAGATGTGTTCCATTGGCGGTGAGCCCAATGAGTCGACGCTCCTGGGAATCCTAGCAGCTTGCAACCACGCCGGGATGGTGGATGAAGGTGTGGCATTCTTCAGATCAGCAATGGCCGGCCGGTATGGCGCCTTCCTGACCCCCTCACACTATGCCTGCGCGGTCGACATGCTGGGCCGTAGTGGCAGGTTCGACGACGCCCTCTGCCTGATCGAGGAGATGCCTTTTGAGCCCGACGTCCTAGTGTGGAAGACGATGTTGGCGTCATGCAGGCTGCACGGCAACCTGGAGACGGGGAGGCTCGCCGCCGAAAAGCTCGTGGGGCTCTCAGGCCAGGACTCGGCAAGCTACGTGCTGATGTCTGGCATACATGCGATGCACGGGGAGTGGCGCGACGCCGACATGGTGCGGCGCAGGATGGACGAGGCTGGGGTGAAGAAGGAGGCCGGGATCAGCTGGGTGGAGGTCAGGAACGAGGTGCACGCCTTCGTAGCCCAGGACGCGTCTCACCCGGACTCGCCGTCCATCTACCGAATGCTCTGGGAATTGTCTAATGCCATGCGAGATACAGCCTATGATGAAGATGTTGAATTGTTGGATGTACATATGCAGATTTAGATGTGAAAAAAGTAGTGCATATCCTACTAGGTTCCTCCATTTCTGACAAGGTAACTGAGTCTTTCTTCTTTTCCAATTGTCACTTGCATTACACTGTTCTTTGTAGCTACTGGTATAAGCTTACAAATATGTGAATGATAGGTGCTGTATGCTATGTAGGCATGTAGCAATATGAAATTATCAATAGCATATTGTTTTCAGTCTGTAACAATTAAAATGTGCTGCAGAAAGTTGATTAAAACACCTTTCAGTGTGACATCGACAATTGCTATGCTTTAGTTTTATTTACTTACCCCATTTGGCAGTAGACTCACTAGTAAACTGGGTTTATAACTTCCAAGGAACCATCCTGTATTTTGATATTCTTAGACTCAGGTATGGCTGTAGCATGGCCTTCTCAAGTACTCCAGGTGTGGCACTACACTAACTAATCACATGAACAGAACAGACACTTAGCTACGGGTTACACTCACAGTTTGGACTGTGACTTAAAAGATTGCCTCGGAACGTCAACCAAATGAGCTAATTTCTCTAGATAGTTGAAGTGAATGAGGGAAGAAGCTTGTATTCTCAGAGGAGAGAATTTTCTTAACAAGTTCTCAAGAAGATTGGTGATACATATGATGGAATTGTCCGTTCAGTGTTCCACTATGGTGTATTGGTTCACCTGCAATTTTCTGATGCCACTGGCCATACCTTTGGTCATTTTTGTTGTAAATATTCCAGAGTTTGACAGCAATGATGCTGAAACAGCAAGTTATTTATCTTACTGATCTTGTACATATCTCTGGGATCTCTTGGTATCTTGTCCAAGATTTTGTAAATGAAGGTGATAGCATCAAGATCAAGATCATATTGATATGTAAGTGTCAAGGTATCTAGGTGATCAAATATTGAATTTATGTTACAGAACATTTTCTAGATTCTACAAACCAAAAGTAGTTAAGGTATCCAGGAGTATGTGTTTTCTCCTGGAAATTATTAGTAAAATCATATGCATTCAAGTGCACACCTAGTTTGTTTGCAGCAATTATATATTTGCATTTATGGAAGAGTGAACTAATGCTGTGGCATTTATACAATACACAGAGCTTTTAAGGGTTAGTTGAATAAAATCAAATTAATCTAATTCAGGCATGCACTCCATTGGTGCTGATAAGGGAAATCAGGAAGCACTGGGTTTCTCTATCTTGAACCAGAAAATCATGTTAAATGATCTGACATGCTTGCATTCCATACACAAACAGGGAGAAATCAAGGATAGCTTTACAATCAGGCAATTGGAGGAAGATCCTCTACTGGAGCCGATCCTCTACTGAAGCCATTGGACAAAATTATTCCTTTGGTTGGTTGTTGAATAAAACTGTGTCCCAGTGGTGCGTTATCAGCTACTATGTTCTTGTAAAAGTGGACTCATGTAACAATCATGTTTTGTAGGGAACTGATATATCACCTGATGCTCAGATCAGGTCATTACCTACAGAAAAGAAGTTGAACTTCTTTCAATACTTGATGGCGTATGTAATGAACTTTTTACAGGAGGAAGGTAATGGTTTGTATTTTTGTCTAGTATCCAGTTTCTAGTTTGTGTATTAGAGTACGTCATTAGTCATTACTACGTATATCCTGGGGTCATATTTGGTATCATGTGGGAGTGAAGATATGGCCCATTACATGGGGCGTGGTCAAGAAATTGTTCCACAATGATGGCCCCAGTGGCTCCAGTAGTAACAGGATAGAAGAGAAAGACAAGTTCACTGGTGCTATGTCGAACACTTTCGGACAGGTATATACTACTACTTGTATCTGCTTGAACTTAAACATCTTATTCGGATTTAGAACAATATATCAAGTACCACTTTGGCCTCGCATGTTTCAGGACATGCCCCCCGATCACATTACGAACCAGCTGACTCATTCTTATCATATGTGCGGAACTCCACTTGCGCATGAGCTTCTACGCATGGAATCGGGCACACCCACCGATTTGTTGCAGGTGATTTTCGAGGTATGGCATGAAATGTTGTGTTATGCTGCCAACCGCTGCAGCAGAGATTCTCATGACAGGCACCTCAGCAGTGTTGGCGAGTTCATTACAGTTGTATGGTTATTGGCACGGCAAATCCATGGATTTCAGCAGCCTAGGGGAAAAGGCGGACACTCTTCTGTTTGTATATAGAAAATTTATGTGCAAATGACTTTTGAGAATGAAAAACATTTGGAGGAGTAATTCTGAGAATTCCAAAGGGGCACATCAGGCGCATTTTCTTGTCAGGTGGTTGTGGAAATGTGCTAGGAGATTGAGACATAAAATCTTCTTCTTTTGGTTCTTGCTGTATGCACCAGGAACCCGCTCAAAAGAAAGACTTTCCGTGTGCCGACCTATGTATGATTGTGTTCTCTGTGATGAACAAGTGGAGGAGACTGCTCTTCATCTTTCTTTGGATTCTTCAGTTGCTCAAAATTGCTGGAATTCCATCATACTCCCTCTGTTCCGAATTACTTGTCGCAGATATGGATGTATCTAGATGTATTTTAGTTCTAGATACATCCATTTCTGCGACGAGTAATTTAGAACGGAGGGAGTACCTGCTAAGCGCAGAGGTGTCTCCCTCTTTGATGAAGTCGGCTTAGTCATTCAAGTTTTTCCTAGAAACATTTCCATGTACATCATAATCATGGGATGTTCGATCATATGGATGCAAAGAAATAGGCAGATTTTCATAATTGAAACCCCTCGGCTTATCTTCTGGACACACTTTCTCAAGCAACATCTTCTGCCAAAGGGCAGAGGGTGAAGAACAGACATGACAATTCTAGGACATCAACTGTAGGAGGGGAAATATCTGGAGCGGGTTTCAAAGATTTCTGCTTGCCTGGTGAAAAACATAAAAAATGTAGGAGAAATCACTAAGGAAGAATAAAAATCATGTCAGCAAAAAGACTAATTACCACTGCTTAGCTTTCAATTTGCCTCTGACCATCAAATTAAATGTGAATAACCCGTCCTCCTCTCTTTGAAACAAGGGGCGCTTCGGGTTCTGTGCGTGCTTCAAACAATTTTGAGACAAGATGAACATAAGAGTTTGAAACCATTTCTCCAAATACAATGCAACAGAATTCGTTAAGACATATCAGTGAAAATATGCAACAGAGAAAGTCAAATATGAAAGGAGACCATTAGTTCCCACTATTGATAATCATAGCTCATAGATAGTTTAGATAAAGGTAATATCAAGTAAAACGTCAACAAAGGGTCCATAGCTCAGTGGTAGAGCAATTGACTGCAGATCAATAGGTCACCGGTTCGAACCCGGTTGGGCCCTCTATATTTTTTTCCTTTTCTATATACTGTCTTGCCCCTCCACACTTTCTTCTCAAGTGTTTTACTCCTTCTTTGCCATATGCTTAATTCCTTCTGATCCGTTATGCATTTTTGCCATGTCGATTCTTCCTTGAGAGAATTGTTATGGTTACATACATTAGATGGTTACCACTATTGCTATTTGAATAGTTCTCAAATACTTCAAAATTAAGGCAATTATGTATATTATGTGCAGCATGATAGACTAATATTACGTATTTTTAGACATGTAGGAAGACCATTTATCCAATGAAGCCCCTTCAATCTAAAAATAGTTTTCATAACTCAGGAACTGGCAACCCATGAGCACAGTCGTAAAGTACGTGCACCTAATTTGTGATGGCACATACGGTTGATATGCATATGTGTAAGTTCCTAACTAGTGTTCCAATGCCGTTCTTTCATCCTCTACAAGTTGGACGTGATCTTGCCCGCGCCCTCGTCAGGGAGTTCCTCCGGCGGCTCCCCTTCGTTAATGACCTCGGTCGTCAGTGGTGAGGGGGGTCACCGGACCCACGTGTGTGGATAGTTTTAGGCCAAAGTAGCTTAGTTTCAAAGTTGTTCATCGTCTTGGCTTCAGCGGTGGTGATGGCGTCGGTGAATAAAGTTTCTTCAGATCTTACTCCGAGAAGGCGATCGGGCCTATGGTTGGGGTTGGATTTGGAATCCAGTTTGTTCAAGTAAGGATGATACGACGGTGGCATCCTCGCGGTGAACCTATGTCCTCAGGCTACGCCATTGTGACGGTGTTTTGTCCAGCGTCGGCGCGGAGCTTGGGAGGTAGTCCAGGGACGGATGCAGATTGTGGTCTGCATCGACGGCATCTGGAAGATGGTGGGTCGTATGCTAGCTTTGTGGTACGTGGATGACAGGTATGATTTCCTCCTCTACGTCTTAGTCATGTGGGGGTGCCAGATCTGGAGTTCAATGGCGTGTCCAGGTGTTGCCTCAATCTGATTTATTCAACGGTAATGGTTTCGCCTTTGGCGAGCCACCTTCGAGGTCCGTAAAGCTGCATATCAACGATGGAGCCACGTCGAGCTCGGGGTGTGGAGGTGATCCGTCAATTTTTTGTTTGATGGCTGTTGTGGTGGTGCCAGAGACAGGTGCCAGGCGTTGGTGCCAAGGTCAAAGATTTCTTCGGTCTTGTTTGTAATTTTACTCCATGGCTAATGTTTCTTTGTTCAAAGGCTAGCGTTCTATTATTTTCAGTTTTGCCAGGTCGGTACGTACGTGGCTTGTACTATGGTCCTTATGATATAAAAATAAGACATGTACTACCATGCAAAAATAAACACTAGCATTCTAATCCATATCTAAATCTCTAAGGATGCAAGCTAATATTCAATTTGCATTAACAATACATAGTGAACCAATTAATATTCAAACACAAGGATACTAACCCATAGCCAATCTTATTGTTTGTGTAAATATATATATATATATACTAGGGTAAAATGAAATAATATTAATGGGTCCATAGCTCAGTGGTAGAGCAATTGACTGCAGATCAATAGGTCACCGGTTTGAACCCGGTTGGGCCCTATAGTTTTTTCGTTCTATTTTTCTTTCCTTTTTCAACTACTGTCTTGGCCTTTCACACTTTTTCTCAAGTATTTAGTATTTACTCTTTCTTTTTTACCATATTAGCTTTATTCCTTCTCAATCCCATTGTGCATTTTTTTGGCATGATGATTATTCTTTGAGAGAATCGTTATGCTTGCATTACCGAAAAAGGCTTTCGCCCCGCTTTATATATAAAGCAAACCACACATTACAACCGGCCATACAACAAGAAACAAGAAAATACATCGACAAGATACACAACTCCACGGAACAGCTAACGAGCTCCGAAGGACCAGTAGGACATCGGAGCCCACGACGGCCTCTGATCATGACATCAACGACTGCGACAAGGGAGCTATTCTCCACAGGAGGAAAGCCACACTCTGTCCCTCCCATGATTATTGCTATTCCAATATGCTTGCATTACATGGTTACTGCTATTCCAATAGATTAGTTACTTATAAATTCAGAAAATTGTGTATTATATTCTGTAGAGCATGATAGAGTGATATACGTATTTTTAGACATCTAGGGCCCTATAGTTTCGGGAAAGTTTCAGGTGATACCAAGTCTTAGGTGATACCATGATACAGACTTCTGGACCGTTGGATCTCAGATCCTACGGTTTCTGAGGAGCTCTAGTACCCGCATGTAATTTTGAGACTCTTGAATGATTCTTTTGCAAAATATTGAAGAGCCTCTAGGAGCCGTCAGATCTGAGATCCAACGGCTCATAGAAGCCTGTATCATGGTATCACCTAAAACTTGGTATCACCTGATATTTTCCCTGTAGTTCCCTATAGTTTTTTTCCTTCTATTTTTCTTTCCTTTTTCAACTACTGTCTTGGCCTTCCACACTTTTTCGCAAGTATTTAGTATTTACTCTTTCTTTTTTACCATATTAGCTTTATTCCTTCTCAATCCCATTGTGCATTTTTTGGCATGATGATTATTCTTTGAGAGAATCGTTATGCTTGCATTACATGGTTACTACTATTCCAATAGATTAGCTACTTAAAAATTCAGAAAATTGTGTATTATATTCTGTAGAGCATGATAGAGTGATATACGTATTTTTAGACATCTAGGAAGAACATCTATCCAATTAGTCCCCTTCAAGAGAATCTAAGAATAGTTCATCAAACTTGTTTAAAAAAAGCCAAATCATGTTTTGTGCATGACGTGCACACCTTGTGTTTATGTGTTGCCTTTCTCATTGTGTGTGACTTGCCTGATATAATTTGTGTCACTGTGTCGATCTTGTGTGCTGCTTATGTTATGAGTTTCAGTTGCTAGTGTTTCTTGTATGACTTGTCTGGAAATTATGTCTGTGATTACCCCTGACAAATGTTTGTATGATATTTACCTATGCTATGCATGGGAATTGCCTGGACTACCTTTAAGGAGTTTGCCATGGTTTGATGCAACAAATGATGTTGAGTAAAAAAAACTACTGCGTAACTTTCCGTAATCCCTTGGCCAGGGGCAACTCTAGTGGAGGGGTGTGTGTGCCATGGCCCCCCTCCAAAATTGTGAAATAAATTTTATTATATACTTACCACTAAATATTCATCAAGTTGTTGCTATTCTAAAATTATTTTTTTGAAATTATGATGATGTTTAGTGTAAACTTTGAACTGTGCTCCCCCCTCCAAACATGAAATTCTAGGTCTGCCACTGCCCTTGGCCGCCTTTTGTCTTTCTTCATTACCTTGGTTATGAGATCATAATTCTAAATGGACGCTCTTGGGCTCACGCCAGGTATTGGCTCATCAGCATTCAGTGAGTCAAGGTCTCAAGTGCGGTTGATACAAATAGTTATCAAGTCGAACAGTTAAAAGCGATGCAACTACATCAATGGCATGCAAGTTATATGAAGAGAACCATTAGACAAGTTAAACATTTAAACTGAGGCAACTACTTACCAATGGCGTGCAAGTTGTGTGAAGAGACGCAAAACACACTCATATATCAGATCTGGCAACTACTATCCTATATCTTGGCTTCGGGCATCGCCCACAGTGAGATTGAAGGCTATCTCTAGCGGGGAATCATGAGGCTGCCCCATGTCCCAGGGGATAATGACCAAGAGCAACCCTACCTCGAGCGGTGGTCATGAGAAGGAGTTAGAGAGATGGAGGGCTACTGGACATATATCTCTTTGCCCCTATTGTTCGAAAGTGCCCTTCTACACCCGAGCTCAAATGAGCTCGGGATGAACAGTAACTTTAAAAATATTTTAAAAAGTTCAAAAAATTTGATTCTTTTTAGGCAAACTTTGACAAATGTTCTAAGAGTTTGCAAAATTTCAGCATGAAATCACATCTGTGGAAGTTGTGGCAAAAAAAAAGTAGTGCTCCAAAATGCTTTCGAAAGTAGCATTTTCAGAGTTTTGATTTTGTTTTTTTCCATGAGTTCTACTAGTACAAATGCCCGTGCATTGCAACGGGCGAAATTGCTCAAAAAGTGCAATGGGCGAAAAACACTTCAAACCTGTTCGGTGCGCCATTACGCGCCATTTCCTATATTAATTTCTGATAAACATCGGTAATAAGGTTACATTATTATCGTTTTTCGGAGCATGAGTTGTGGACGTGAAGAACCCACCTAAACATCTTTCATTCGGTTTTATTTTATGCTTTTTGGAAAACCATGAATATTTCTTTGTTTTCTTAAAAAATGAACAGATTTTAATTTGTGTGTTCTTGTTAGAACTGAAACATATTTTGAAGACGAACATTTTGAACAAATGAATTTTTTGGAACACAATTAATATGGATCGGGGGAGTATTAAGATTTTAAATTCTTTGAACAATTTTGAATGTATTTTTAGAAATGGACTATCTTTTGGAAATTTTGAGATTTTTTTAAAGCATGAACATGTTGAAAATTGTGAATATTTTTTGAAAGCAAGAACAAAGTGAAACACTATTTTTTTAAATGCACTCTCAGTGTCCGTATTAAAAAGGATTTTTGGTGTCCACTTGATCACAAACCATCCCGAAGATGGCAACCTAAGACAATGAGCTCGGCGAGAAAAATGTAAAACTAATTTGTAATTCCACAGAAATGACCCTTGCAGAATCCATACAAAACGCAATCGAGCCAACCATTTTATAATGATATATTTAGAAGAAACTGAATGATGCTGCATGTTGTTTCAGAATCACGTTTATATTATCTCCCATAGAAGAATTACTTCAGTTCTTTCAAGACAGAACCATACAACAAAATGTTTCAGATGTCAGAATACTCTGAATCAGTTTATACACTCTGAAATATAAATTCAGGCCATATACATCCCGCTTCTGCAGCTAACCTAGCAAGTATTACACTTCTAGAACCAAACTTGAAAGTGAAATAGCACATAATTAGTAAAGAAGTAACCTCCATTTGAAGGCAATTGCATGCATTTGTGAATCCAAGCATAGTTATCTTGAAGAAATAATTCTGCAAATACAATATGGATAAAAAATTCAGAGATCTCATGAGAGGTGGACTGATGCCCAATATATCGGGAAACAATATGCATGATTCACCATGTAGCTAGAACTGAAGCAAATTATCTAGAAGGAATAGAAAGAGAAATTAGTTCATGATCAAGGGACCAAATTGGTAAACAATACTATTATATTGAAAATAAACATCAACATCCGTAAATTTCACAATGACACAACTATAGTCTTGTGCCACATTCGGTTACACGCCATGAAATGGAAGAGAACCGCACATAGTGGTGAACAGTTGGCTTTGCCTGACCGAGCAGCCGGAAACAAAATTTGCAAATTTCAATTTTTTTGAAGTAAACATCGGAGCTTCAAAAACATAGTACAATGAAATGGATAGAAGAAGATTGCCAGCTAACTTTAAGGATCTTGTCAACTGCAGCATAAAACCACAGTTGCAATAAGCTAAATTACGTAAAATAAAGATAAAAGTAACCAAAGTAACATGTTCCTTTCTAATCCCTATTTATAAGTTTAGTCACATCTTGCTACTGGCAAGGAGGGTGGGATTTCCAGAACTCAGCTGCACTACTGCTTATAAGGCAATTAAGCAGAGACCATATGTGGCTTCGGTCCAGGATTTGGTTTAGCGCCAAAACAACACTTGGATCCGTGAAACAAACAATTCATCTCAGCAAAAAGCAGCTACAAATATTTTATTGGGTCATGTAAAGAGAATGGGCAGATAACACCAATCAGTTCAGGATTGATCCAAGGCCACACAGACCTTTCCCGAGATTCACTGCTGCCAGAATGGAGCACATGCATTTAGTTAAGCATGAATATTTGCCGTGTGATTCCACAGTATGCAGTGTACGTACTTTAGTTAAGTATGGATATATATCTGAACTTGCAGAATATACATTGGTCAGTGCTATTATTTTTTATTCAAATTTTGTGTTCCACCATGATATAGAAATTGCATATAAAATACAGTTCAAAACAGGTGATGTAAATGAAATTACATATATTTATCACCGTTGTATGTTCAGTAAGTGTTCATAAATATATTTTATTTACCATATATTTTTACACAAACACAACACGACAACATCCGGTTGGTGCCGCCCGGTGGCGAGGAGGCAGCGTTTTCGTTAGCACCAATAACTGGAGATGCACACTAAGGCGTGGATTGAGCTACAATGGGTGTGGGATCCAGGAGAGAGGATGAATGGGAGCAGTAAGGAGGGAGCGTGTGGGAGTGGGGGACCCGTGAGGAGCGATGGAATAGAGGAAGAAAATCCTTTTAATATAATCACTGTTGCTCCTTATATAGGTGCAGCTACTACCCATGCACACCTAATGCTAGGTTACAGACAAAATCATGGTATAAGCACAGGGGTTCTTATAGAGCAGACATGTCCAGTTTTTAAAGATTGCTTCTATTTTATCCTTAAGATGTTTAGTGCCATTGGAATTTAGAGCATATCCGTTCTGTGACATAAAGAAAAGCATGATCTTTGGTATACTATAGAACAAACATAATCACTATTCAGAGCTTGAAAAACATCATCTTGAAGAATGATTTTTTTTCTTCAAGAATTCGCCACAAGAATCCTGTAGAAAACATTCCGATCCAACATGAGGTCGGTGGAACTACATACATGACATGACAAAGAACAGATCACTCACCTAGGATTGCTTTTAAGTAGCCTCGCTCATGAGCAGGATAAGCGGCCTTCAGCGGGATGTAGTCCAATTCGTCACCAAAGAATCTAAAATCGACACAACACAGGTTGTTATCGTGGTGGACGGCAACAACACCCTCCCTAACGTAGATATCGCCGCAAGGTGCATTGGTCTGTCCGCTGCCGCCACCCATCGTGGCAACATCGGGATGATGGTGACTCGGGCCTGGTTGCCCCTGGACTGGAAGAGCCTGATGGCGTGCGCCTAGAAAAATATCAAACTACATCTTAAGCAATGTCTACATTCCACCAAAATGGAAAAAGGATGCAAACAGAAATTTAGCATAATTGCAAGGAAATATGTGCTAACGAATTTTATGCAGACTAAGTGCACAATTAGGAAATAAAAAATACAAGCAGTCAAATACATGACCAAATAGCCGTCAAGTTCATTGACAAGAAAACTTGTAGAAATGAAGATAAATTTTAGACAATCTAAGCAGCGTGGACCCCATATATAATACATGAAAGAAGAGCAAGCCCATGTAAGTTCCTGACCCCTGAACCATAGAGGCAAGCTATTGTTGTAGCAAGACAAAATGGAGCTGCAAAGCAGGTTAAATTGCAACTCCACATCCAAACTTAGCATGGCACTACATCTTTCTTGTTCAGAAGTAATTGAAAGATATCCAAACATTGGCTAACATACTTTCAGAAAAGCGCAGTCCCGATCATACTCACAAATAGAAGTTTTAGTTTCCAACTGGCAGTGATTTTCCCCTACCACAAGCCTCTGCCTACAGCTTTAAACTGAACCAACAAGTTATCATGTCATTTATTTACAAAGTAATGCTTAGAAGACTAATTTCCCGAGGGCAAGAGTCCAATATACTTTCAGAATGTGCAGTTTAGATTATCTTTTCTGGTACCAATTCTGAACATAGCACGACAGTTTAGCTCCTGTTATTTAAGCTCACAGTATTTAAACCGAGAATTGCTTGCATGTCATGAATTTTTTTTGTAGTCGTAATCCCAGTAGTATTTACTTGCGCATTTAGGAATATCATAGTTAAAGCTAAAGAGGAATTGTCCTAGCATAATTTACATTTCAGAAGCTTACAGTAGTAATGTAAATACAGATGGTTGAGAAGGAAGGAAGGAGCAGATGCTGCGCTGCTCCAGACCGAATCAAATCAAGGTGGTGCATTGTAGACCCTACAATCTATCCATCCATTCAATTCATATACAATCAAGTATTTGCACAGAAGGTGCAAACAGTCCACTGTAGACACTGCAGCAGAGAATAGATAGAGCTTCATCTGCAGAGCAGAGAATCGAATAGAATCCAACAAAGAGGGGAAGAAAAGAAGAAAGACATGCAGATGGTGGAGGCCTCAAGGATGACGACCTGAAGATGGTGAGGGAACCCCATCACCATCAGGAAGAAGAATGCTTGAGCTACTGGTCCATGGCGATGTTGGGTGTGTGCCTGCGTGAGGGAGAGATGTAACGGCCCGAGAATCATGCTACAGGAATCCCCTGCTGATGGTGCCATGTCATCACTCTTACTGTTGCTAATCCTCATTTGTATTCAAACACAATTCAACTTCGAATCTATAGTCAAAATTTAGAAACTTGTCAAACATGAAAACAAAAATGTTCATCATGTGGCAAATCTTCACTTGTTAATATTGGTGGTGAACCAACCTTTTTGTAAAATGTTTTAATGCCCAAACTGTTTAAAACAGTAGCCATTTTATTAAAAAAATGATGACCATATACATTTTGGCCCACTTGTAAAAGGG
>NW_024117205.1:0-5505 GCF_003073215.2 Triticum urartu | reverse complement strand
AAATCCGGACCCTGGAGCCCCGATGCCCGCCTCTCTGCCTCGCAGGAGTCACCACCGTGTTGTGTTGCTGGACAGGAGCCGAGCCGTCACCGTCCCGTCGTCAGACCCCCATCCCTGCTGCTCCTCGCCGTTGTCAACTTCCGGCGCTCCGCCAACGAGAGTTCCGGCCTCTGCTTTGAGCAGAGAAGGACGCCCGCATCTCGCCACACCTCGACGCCGGCGCGCCTCCATAGCTACACCGGCCGGATCCTTACCTGGGAGCTCCGTCCTCGACCCCTTCTTCAAGCATGGCCGCCGCCCGTCTTCTTCAGGCACGAGCTCCATCGGGTCCGCCTCCCTGCTGCCGGAGCCCCACGACCCCAGCGCCTCGCCTCTTCGGACGAACCCGGGACGAACGCCTCGCCGGAGCTCCGTAGGTCACCGTGCGCCCTTGCTCCTTCTTCTCTTCCCCTCTCTTCCTCCCTGACCCTTTTCTCGTGCCCGTGTCCTGCAGGCGCTCATCGCGCGCCGACCGTCCCGAGCTCCAATCCGCGACTTCCCTTACCGGATTTGAACCCAGGCACCTCCCCGCGCTCAGTTCCGCCCGTTCTGGCCGGTTCCCGTCGACCCTGTCGCCAAGACCCTTGCCGTTGTCTTCTCCATTGCCATGGCTCTGCTCCTGTTCTGTTTCTTCAGGAACGAGAACAGCAGCAGCTCGTCTCGCAAGCGTCGACCAAGGAGAGGGCTAGCAGGCCCAGCTGCGCCCCCTGCCGGCCTCCCCTCTCCACCAGCAGGGCCTTGGCCCATGTGTGCAGCGCCCAGCCCCTATCCTGTATTTGTTGGGCTAGGTGGTTTCAGCCCATGGACATATTTTTTTCCCCTGAACGAATTTGTCTTTTATTCCAGAGAACCCTATTTTGCAGAAAAGTCCCTCAACAACATGCATATAATAACTCACAATTCGTGCATCGGTTTAAAACAATTTATATATGAAATATGCTTAGTTTTCCATATAGTTTCATAATATGTCATTTTCATCCATGTTTAAAATGCTTAAAATGATGTTTGTTTAAATTTGCTTAAATAACTTGCTAAAATGCTTTAATTCATAACTAAATAACCGTAGCTCGGTTTTAAATAAACTTTATATGTAAATCAGGTAGAAAAATGCCTAAGTTAACACGGTGGCATCACTTTACATGTTAACAACTCTAAAATTGTGTTTAGGGCAGATCAGTACCAAACCTAAAATATGCACATGAGGAGTTTCCGGACTTGTTGTTTTGTTGTTCCAGCCTCATTTAAACTTGCCTAGATAGGTAGTTTCATTATGCCTCACCTCTTGCCATGCTAACAACATTTAATCTTGTTGGGTATATAAACGGGAGAGAACTAAATAAGTCATGTGGTGTTTTCTTCAATATGCAACTCCGTTGCATATTGAGCTCCACTTAATTTGTAGTGTTGTTTGTTGCATTTTGCCATGTCATGCTTCCTTAAACCGGACATGCATCATACTTGATTGTGCATCATGCCATGTTTATGTGATGGTTGTTTACTATGTTGTTTCCTTTCTTTCCGGTGTACTTCTTCCCGGTAATCCGGTAACATCGTGTTGTGAGGATTCGTTTCGACTACGTCCATTTTTCTTCTTCATGGACTCGTTCTTCTTCCTTGCGGGATTTCAGGCAAGATGACCATACCCTCAAAATCACTTCTCTCTTTGCTTGCTAGTTGCTCGCTCTTTTGCTATGCCTATGCTGCGATACCTACCACTTGCTTATCATGCCCCCCATATTGTTAAACCAAGCCTCTAACCCACCTTGTCCTAGCAAACCGTTGTTTGGTTATGCTACTGCTTTGCTCAGCCCCTCTTATAGCGTTGTTAGTTACAGGTGAAGATTGGAGCTTGTTCCATGTTGGAACATGGATATTTTGTTGGGATATCACAATACCTCTTATTTAATTAATGCATCTATATACTTGGTAAAGGGTGGAAGGCTCGGCCTTATGCCTGGTGTTTTGTTCCACTCTTGCTAACCCCCCTGGGCCAGTGCTTCTCTAAGTGTTGGTCCAACTGAGCGATGTCCGGAGCTACCAGGGGCAACTCTGGGCTGGCCCACCCGACGTCTTGCTTAGCCAGTGTGCCCTGAGAACGAGATATGTGCAACTCCTATCGGGATTTGTCGGCACATCTGGGTGGCTTTGCTGGTCTTGTTTTACCATTGTCGAGGATGTCTTGTAACCGGGATTCCGAGTCTGATCGGGTCTTCCCGCTAGAAGGAATATCCTTCGTTGATCGTGAGAGCTTGTGATGGGCTAAGTAGGGACTCCCCTACAGGGTTTTGAACTTTCAAAAGTCATGCCCGCGGTTATGGGCAGATGGGAATTTTTTAATGTCCGGTTGTACAAAACCTGAAGTTGATCTTAATTAAAATACATCAACCGCGTGTGTAACCGTGATGGTCTCTTCTCAGCGGAGTCCGGGAAGTGTACACAGTGTTGGAGGTATGTTTGACATAGGTTGTTCTAGGATCACTTCTTGATCATAGTTGTTCGACCGTGCTTTTGCCTTCTCTTCTCGCTCTCATTTGCGTATGTTAGCGACCATATATGCTAGTCGCTTGCTGCAGCTCCACCTCATACCTTTACCTTACCCATAAGCTTAAATAGTCTTGATTGCGAGGGTGTGAGATTGCTGAGTCCCTGTGACTCACATATACTTCCAAAACCAGCTTGCAGGTGCCGTTGAACCGTGCAGATGTCGCAACCAAGCTCAAGGAGGAGCTTGATGAAGATCTTGTCCTTGTGTTGTTTCGTTCTAGTTGATCAGTAGTGGAGCCCAGTTGGGACGATCGGGGATATGTGTAGCATTTGGGGTAGTCTTCTTTAATTTCTGGTATCGTAGTCGGACCCTGAGTGTATTGGATGAATGTAATGACTTAGTTATGTATTTGTGTGACGTGGTGAGTGTAAGACAACTATGTACTTTTCCCCTTTATTTGTATTACATGGGTTGTGTGAAGATTACCTCACTTGCGACATTGCTTTCAATGCGGTTATGCCTCTAAGTCGTGCTTCGACACGTGGGAGATATAGCCGCATCGAGGGCGTTACACAGCGTCAGTCTTGTTCTTCTTGAAGATCTATTTATTCTCGATGGCTTGCCGATCATCGGGTAAGTCAACCAAAGTCCACACTTTGTTCTTTTACATGGATTCCATCTCAGATTTCATGGCCTCAAGCCATTTTGCGGAATCTGGGCTCATCATCGCTTCCTCATAGTTCATAGGTTCATCATGGTCAAGTAACATGACTTCCAGAACAGGATTACCGTACCACTCTGGTGCGTATCTTACTCTGGTTGACCTACGAGGTTCGGTAGTAACTTGATATGAAGTTACATGATCTTCATCATTAGCTTCCTCACTAATTGGTGTAGGAGTCACATGAACAAATTTCTGTGATGAACTACTTTCCAATAAGGGAGCAGGTACAGTTACATCATCAAGTTCTACTTTCCTCCCACTCACTTCTTTCGAGAGAAACTCTTTCTCTAGAAAGGATCCATTCTTAGCAACGAATGTCTTACCTTCGGATCTGTGATAGAAGGTGTACCCAACAGTCTCCTTTGGGTATCTTATGAAGACACATTTCTCCGATTTGGGTTCGAGCTTATCAGGTTGAAGCTTTTTCACATAAGCATCGCAGCCCCAAACTTTAAGAAACGACAAATTTGGTTTCTTGCCAAACCACAGTTCATAAGGCGTTGTCTTAACGGATTTAGATGGTGCCCTATTTAACGTGAATGCAGCCGTGTCTAAAGCATAACCCCAAAATGATAGCAGTAAATCAGTAAGAGACATCATAGATCGTACCATATCTAGTAAAGTACGATTACGACGTTCAGACACACCATTACGTTGTGGTGTTCCGGGTGGCGTGAGTTGCGAAACTATTCCGCATTGTTTCAAATGAAGACCAAACTCATAACTCAAATATTCTCCTCCACGATCAGATCATAGAAACTTTATTTTCTTGTTACGATGATTTTCCACTTCACTCTGAAATTCTTCGAACTTTTCAAATGTTTCAGACTTATGTTTCATTAAGTAGATATACCCATATCTGCTTAAATCATCTGTGAAGGTGAGAAAATAACGATACCCGCCGCGAGCCTCAATATTCATCGGACCACATACATCAGTATGTATGATTTTTGACAAATCTGTTGCTCGCTCCATAGTTCTGGAGAACGGTGTTTTAGTCATCTTGCCCATGAGGCATGGTTTGCAAGTACCAAGTGATTCATAATCAAGTGATTCCAAAAGTCCATCAAAATGGAGTTTCTTCATGCTCTTTACACCAATATGACCTAAACGGCAGTGCCACAAATAAGTTGCACTATCATTATCAACTCTGCATCTTTTAGCTTCAATATTATGAATATGTGTATCACTACTATCGAGATTCATCAAAAATAGACCACTCTTCAAGGGTGCGTGACCATAAAAGATATTACTCATACAAATAGAACAACCAGTATTCTCAGATTTAAATGAATAACCGTCTCGCATTAAACAAGAGATCCAGATATAATGTTCATGCTCAACGTTGGCACCAAATAACAATTATTCAGGTCTAAAATTAATACCGAAGGTAGATGTAGAGGTAGCGTGCCGACCGCGATCACATCGACTTTGGAACCATTTCCCACGCGCATCATCACCTCGTCCTTAGCCAATCTTTGCTTAATCCGTAGTCCTTGTTTCGAGTTGCAAATATTAGCAACAGAACCAGTATCAAATACCCAGGTGCTACTGCGAGCATTAGTAAGGTACACATCAATAACATGTATATCACATATACCTTTGTTTACCTTGCCATCCTTCTTATCCACCAAATACTTGGGGCAGTTCCGCTTCCAGTGACCAGTCCCTTTGCAGTAGAAGCACTCAGTCTTAGGCTTAGGTCCAGACTTGGGCTTCTTCACTTGAGCAGCAACTTGCTTGCCGTTCTTCTTGAAGTTCCCCTTCTTCCCTTTACCCTTTTTCTTGAAACCGGTGGTCTTGTTGACCATCAACACTTGATGCTCCTTCTTGATTTCTACCTCCGCAGCCTTTAGCATCGCGAAGAGCTCGGGAATTGTCTTATCCATCCCTTGCATATTATAGTCCATCACGAAACTCTTGTAGCTTGGTGGCAGTGATTGAAGAATTCTGTCAATGACACTATCATCAAGAAGATTAACTCCCAGTTGAATCAAGTGATTGTTATACCCAGACATTTTGAGTATATGCTCACTGACAGAACTATTCTCCTCCATCTTGCAGTTGTAGAATTGGAGACTTCATATCTCTCAATCCGGGCATTTGCTTGAAGTATTAACTTCAACTCTCGGAATATCTCATATGCTCCATGACGTTCAAAACATCATTGAAGTCCCAGTTCTAAGCCGTAAAGCATGGCACACTGAACTATCGAGTAGTCATCAGCTTTGCTCTGCCAAACGTTCATAACATCTGG
>NW_024117204.1:0-9057 GCF_003073215.2 Triticum urartu | reverse complement strand
TTTCCCGAAACTTATTGCACTAGACCAACCCACCGAAATGCAAATAGGGATTGGAGACGCAAAAAGGATATTTAACCATTTTGACAAGATAAACAACTTTCATGTTGAAAGTTTTTCAATTCAAGGTCATCTTGGGGGACAAATAGTTTCGATCGGGTCTGACTCTCCGAAAGTCCGCACCAGACTGTCTGTGTTATGTTATGATCCAAATTCAAGTATAAAGGCTAACTTTTGATGAGTGAGTGGGGTGAGGCCCGTCGCCGGTAGGATTGGGCCGAAGCGGAGCGAAGAGATAATTGTGAAAAAGACACTTTTATGATGATAATTGTGACAAAACTTTTTCTGTCATGGATGTGACACTTCTATGACGATAATTGTGACAAAGACACTTCCGGTACAGATCAGTATTGATCTAGGTCACATTATAAGCCGCCGCACGGGATGAGTTGATCAGTTGAAAATCCCGGACATTTGTAACCTCTCCCGATATAGTGAAGATTTGTTGGCTGACGCCCCCGATTTTCCCCCTTCGTGTTGGATGGGTGTCCACGTTAAAATCCCGTGTCTCCTGCTTGTTTTTGTTCTTCATCGTGTTGATTTGCCTGTCATATCTCTAACAATTTCTGCAACCCGGAGCGGACAGTCTTGCCCCAATTTTTGGATTGTCCAATGGCATTAAGATGTTTTAGGCATTAGGCCCGACAGTCCGGCCATCTTCATTTTTTGCAGCATTGCGTTGTTTTTTGTTGGAAAACACAGTAGAAAACAAAAAAAATTGCACCTACGATCACCCAATATCAATATGAAGATGCATAACAGGTTGGGATCACGATCGTTAACGTCACCGAGTTGCAGCAGAAGAAGAATATGTCGGTGTAGATCATACTTGGAGTCCCTCGAACCATTGATGAACGATCCCTCGTACAACCCACGAATAGTCAATCGAACCGAAGACCGAAAGCACTGCCTCTCTACTTGATTGCAAGTGTGCAGCCTTCACGGTCCGGCAGCGCTTCACCATCTAGAGCTAATCGTCGTCGGAGAATTAGAGGGAGGAGATTAGAACCACACGGGGCTTCTAATTATGAGAACAAGAGGATTAGTCTAGCTCTAATTAGTCAACTCGGACCAACTAGAACTAGAAGAACTAGAGGAAGCCCCAAAACTTGTGTCTAAAATAGAGCAAAAAAACCCTAGTATATATAGGTTAGAGGAGGAGGAGGGGCAGCTAGCAAGGAGGGAAAGACCCTCCTTGGGGCCGGCAAGGGGGGCGCCACTTCCTTAAGGGCCCTCATGGCCCATAATTCCTTCCACCTCTTCGCCTTTTTAGACCTGTTGATATTTAAATTAAATATAAAATGTTTAAAATACTTCTATACCATTTTATATATTTTAACATCGCCAAAAACATTTTCCACCTACATATAATATATCGGTAATACCTGGTATTACCCGATATTCACTGAAACCCTTCCGGTGACCTTGAAACACTTCCGGGTCCTCTCAGAACTATTCTGAATATTAATGAAACAATTTCACAAATATATTCTCATCACTCCCGTCCTGCTAACACTCAGTAGATCATGATTTCCATAAGCTTGTGACCCCATAGGTTCGGTAACTCATAGACATGAACGAAACCGTTCGATCAACGACCGACATCGGAACCGTGGACGTCCATGTCGATCCCTATGAGCACACAAGTGATATTCGAGTGAACCTTTGGTTAATTATCATATGATGTTTTCTTTGCTTCGCGATACTTCACAAAACCCGGGATGCATCGGTATCCTCCCGAGTCATCACCATGCTCACTATACCGAAATCCTCGTTACCGGTTTTGTTCTTCTTTCTCGTTATTGTGTTCCAGCATCCCCGTGAGGAAGTCACCTGTGTCTGGCCAGACGATAATTGGTGTTGTCACACTAAGAGGGCCCTAAGAATATCTCTCCATAGTCGGAGGAGCAAATCCCACTCTCGAGCTATCTAGTCCCCTGTCAAACTTTTCGATGTGCCTGTGAATTGTCGTTATGATCACCTTGCTACAGGTGACGCTTAAGCAACCCCAAAGCCCACCGTGCGGTAAGAAGTGACTACTATGCTCTCATGGTCTAAGGAGCAAATTCACATGTTAACACTCCATGTTATTACAATTGATTACACACGATATTAACTCAATTCATAACATACAAGATTGGGTCGATTCAATATGATCATTCTACCAACGTCATAATCTCAATGTTTGTTTTAGGACTATCGTTACACTTAACGATATTCTAAGATCCAAAAAACATGATCATCAACAACACTTGAGCTAGTCCTAGAGGCAAGACTATGAACCTTTTATTTAACCGTTTATCATTTCACACGTGCATATGAGTTTTCCATTGAATCCATATTCCAGGATCATAGCAGCAGTTATACCATGAAATATAAACACTATAATTATGAATATGGAAATATAATAATACAAATATTATTGCCTCTACGACATGTTTCCAATAATTTTGCCTACAACTTGTGTATACGATCACCAATTATGTTGATCCAAATATCAAACTCATTCCCCTCGACGAGACGAAGAATTCTCATGTAGGACATTTTTTTTACCCAGGGTAATCTTAATTATGTTTTTTGCCATGCTACAAAATGGTGTCAACAAAACCATATGTGATATGTCGGTCTAGCCTTTTGTAAGGCCGGTTTATTTTAAGACGGTACATACACGGATGCTCATAAACACGTACATACACCCATTCATATGAGCGCCCGCACCCAACCCTTATGATCCCTTTCGAGAGACTGGACCGACATATCATCTTGAGATTAACGAAGTCGCCGCAGACGTCTTCGTAATCGACGGGAACGTCTCCTCCCACTAGACGCACATCGCCGAAAGGGCTAAAATAAATCCAGAAAAATGTGACACCAATGCCAAGTCTAGAACTACCGGTGCGACCATAATGAACCTAACCATCTGAGTTATGCTCAAGTTGCTTTTGTAAAGCAGATTTTTTTGGCTCATGCTTTGCATCTCTTTTTATAAATCATGGTTATGTGCATTTGAGGTTCACATCTTTCTTAGAAAATCTGGTAAGAAAATAGTTTCCAGGCGAATAAAATCTCTTGAATCTCGAATCTGGTTGGCAAAAAGGGATTATCACTTTAGGCTGTGTTTGATAGCAAAGTATTATATAAACCAGAGTATCAAAAACTACAGTAATTTTGCTTGTAGGTGTGAGATACCATAGTTTTATCAAAACAGAGTATTTTGCAGTATTCACAATACATAGAACCTGTTTGGCTGTTGCCGCATAACGCTGTAAATTTTGCTGTTTAACCGTTGTGTTTAAGCACTTAGCAGCTTTGTTTTAAAAAAAGAGGTTTGGGGTTCTTTTTTTTATGCAGAGAAAAAACTGTAGTTTGCCCAATACTACAATATTAAAAGCATAGTTGTTAGGGACAACCAAACAGCTCATTGTAAATAAAACCGTGGTAATCTCAAAAACTGTAGTATTCTCAAAATACTTAGAAAATACTTTGCTACAAACAGAGCCTTAGCCTCTTTTGTTCTCTGGCTTTGTTTTTTTATGATGATGATGAGGAAGGGTAGTCGGTCCAATTGGTCGAAGAGACGGGCCAAGTGGAAATCGCAACGTGCCACGGAGATGGAATGGTCGGCCGAAAGCGAAGAGGCAAAACTCCAAACCACAGCGCACTGTCGAACCGCGTCATCGTCATCCATCCGTGCGATCTTCGTCAACCCCACCAGCCCCCACCCCCCTCCAATTCCAGCCGGAGCGGAGTGGCCGGGCGCCATGGCAGCGGCACGCGGCGGCGGATCGGCGGCGAGGGTCGGCGACTGGGACGTCGAGCTCGGGCCCGGCTGGGACTGGCGCTCCATCCCGCAGCTGCTCTCCTCCGCCTGCATCTTCATCTGCTCCGGGTGGGCTCCCCTGCCGTTCCCCCCTCCTTCGTCCGCGTCCGCTTAACTTCATTCAGATTCTAGCCCGCTGATACGTCGTTGCCAGCGTCATCTTGCCTACTGTCCCGATTACTCTCTAGTGGTAGTTTTTTCTCATTTAGTATCTTGATTGAATGGCATACCTTGTAGGCTGCATGCGGTTATGTTATGGTGCTTGTTCTTGTCACCGATACTGTACTTGTGAAAATTAAGCCCCCTGTGGCTGCCTGGGTTACCACTTTCTTTTGCTGTGTGTCACTGTGTGTGCCTGTTGGTTTGGTGAGTGATTCTGTGCTAATCGTCGATATGTAAAAACTCCTTGCAAACAGAGCAGAGGCTGTTTTGGATGCTGTGAGAAGGCCGCAAAACACGTAGGCGATCTTTCCAAGAGCTTAATGGCCCATGCCCAGAATCCCACGGTGGCAGAGGAATTTTGGAGTACGACCACCATCGAGGTTGATCCGGCAGACCTACGAGCACCATACAACACATCCTCTTGGGACCTTGATATGCATGGAGTGGGAAGCAGCCATAACCTGGGCGACTCTGCTAATCATGGTAATTCCTTTTTGAACTAGCATATGTTGTGCTCAACAGGCGTGTTTTCACCACATGTACGCATTTTCCAGATACCTTTGCAAACATCAAACTTCATTTTGGCCGAATCTCCTGTCTTTGCATTCAGCATCTAGTAATGTTAATTGTGGAGAACACCTATGTTTTCGTTTCAGTCTATCTTAAATTATGCATATATTAGCTTGATAGCGCGTTAGAAAGATATAATACATAATAACACTGTCCACGTCCAACAGTGTTAGCCTCTCGAATCTTATTTGGTAGTCATCTATGGTATTTTATCAAGACAAGTGCAATTGCTTTACCATTTTGTCTTAGTTGTTGTGGTTCTAAGAAGGAAAGTTTGTTACTAGGAAATTTGAGTTCACGCTTTTTTGGTTTAGTTGTGGGAAATCACTTTCTTTCCATGTACGAGCTAGATTTTCAGCAAAGCATTTGTTTGGGAACTTCGAGTTCATACTTCATACTTTATTTTGGATGATGTCTTTCATATTTTCCTACTAAATTTGGACTGTAACGAACTTGTGCTGGCAAACCGTTGCTGATTTTTTTTCCTGAGCAGTAAGGGGGTAATAAAAGTCCAATTGCCATTATTGTCTAACGGAGGATTAAAGGAATCATCGCATGTCTGCCTGTTAAGAGTCTTAGTGGACATGGTAATCTCACCAGATGGAAATATCATTGCAGGTTTTTCTCTTTGGCAACAAACTAGGGATGAGTGGACTGAGAATACAAGGTTAAGGCAAGAACCTGTGGTGAAGCAGATCCAGGAACCAGTGTTGAGGTATGAAAATGGAATGTCCGATCTATATGTGGAAGAAGACAAAAAGCTTTACATAATTCAACTGAATAGTATGCATGTACAACCTTTTCTCTGATTTTGATCAACAGTTTGTTTGCATCGTTCATATTTTTGCGCCTAGTTGTGCTTATTCACACCCTTTCTTCGACCGAAGTTGGTAAATCTGAGTTATTGTGAACACCTTTTTTTTTAATCAAGGCAGTTTGGTTGTACTGCCCATATTGGGTTTCATTTTGCTCTTAATGGTGCTAGCTCTATCATAAGGCTTGTCACTTCCCTTCTAAAATCATTGTGAGTGTCTGAAGTGTTAAAGCACATTACTGCTGTATTTTCTTGTTGATCTCTGAATTTATTTGGCTGTATAGTAGATCTATGATGTGGTAGAGAAGCTTAGTTTTTCTGTCTCTAGGGTTATATAATTCTGGAGTCCTACAAGCAACAACCAAAGTATTTATTGGAATCATATCTTCCAGAAGGGACGTTTGAAAACAAGTTAGATACTTAGACACAAAAATGTAAAAATATGGGATGCTTGCTCTTGCTATTTTTTTTCTTGTTCAAATCGACACCAGGTTTGAATTTTAGCTGAAGAACATTCTGTAATCATTATCTAACGAAGCTTAGACTAGATGATAGTATGCTGTGCCCTTTTGTTTCGAAACATAATAGTATGCTGTACTGTGAATCTTCATGCTCACCCAAACCATTATTTTTATGCAGTTGGAATGCAGCGTATGAAAGTTTGCTTGGATCAAATAAACCATTCCCTCAGCCCATCCCTCTACATGTAAGATCTAAATCAGTTCAGTTGATCTGAAAAAGATGATCTAAATCAGTTTATTTTAACGTTCCTTGTAAGGCATGTGGTTAAACCTAGACGATGAATTTACAGGAGATGGTTGATTTCCTCGTGGACATCTGGGAGCAAGAGGGACTGTATGACTAGCACAGATGTGTTCCGCGAGAATAACATAGCTGTAGGTCTGATGTGGTAACGAGGGTGTGGCCTGTCATACTGGTTTTTTTGTGCATGGAGGCCTGTTGTGCTTGTTGAATACAATCCTGTGGGCTGTGGCGGTTGTATTGGTAGAAAGAACGGTCCATATTTAATCACCTTGTCGAATTTGTCAAAGAAAGCAGCTGGAGAGAAAGATGTGTGACAGCGATTTGTGAACATAAATGTCATCTGTATTGATTTGAGAAATGAGAAGAAGAAATTAGCTTTTAACACCGATGCCTGATGACGTTGATTCTTGATGGTTGAACCATGCTGTCAGTCTTCATGCCTTCAAAAATATAAAACTTCTCGGCTTTTACCCATTTTTAATTTTTGGGGGGTCTATACTGTAGGATAATATTAGCATCCTTAATCTTTGCCGACTTATGACCTGTTGAATTTCGATGGCTTCTACAAGGTTTTTATGCTTGCACTGGACAAATATCTTTCTGATATTGAAGATCATCAAAGTGCTTTACCACTGAAGAAACTCGATCACACAAATAGAAAAATACGATATGCATGGAAGCAAGAGACGAAACAGATGTGCAACCTGTTTGTAACGAATTAAATCATGAAGAGCTGTTCTGGTGCTTTTCTACAAGGAATTCATTCAGCAAATCAGCAGGGATGCCAGAAGGTGATGATTTAGTCTGACTGTATGAGATGATGATTTAGTCTGACTGTATGAGGTGGTTACCACACTAAATAATGGTGGGTTCAGAGCATCGGCAGCGGCTCCAATCTATGAGGACATCTGTGTGCAAGCCAGCTCTTTTGTTAAGATTGTCTACTCTCACTCCCCTAGAGAAATAAATTGTTGTTCCCTCAAAAGAAAAATGAGAAGCAAATTGTTGTAGCGAAAGTATCCTTCTAATCTTGAGCTCAAACGCTCCTGTTGTAAACAGTAAAATCAAAAAAATAATAAGAAATTCTGATTTTTTTGTGTGGCAAACTTTAAGAAATGCTTGAAGTGTATGCAAATTTTCATCACGAAATCACATTAGAGAAAGTTTTTTTTTTTGAAACGGAGGCAAAAGATTTGTCTCATTGATTAATTAAGCAGAAGAGAATTGCCCAATTAATTTAAGGAAAACCGGGCGAAAACCGATACAAATAAATCACGTGCGGATTACTCACAAAGAATGCAACCCCATAAGCACATGATCGACCCGACAATCATACCCAACACATAACGACCACCAGTCCCCACACTGCTACATCGCAAAGAAACCCTCAACGAAGACCACAGGTACCACCAAATCCACGGAGATAAGCCAAGCCATAAGGACAACCTAAGAGACTGGTGACCAACCATCAAGCAGCTGCGGACGCCTTATCTGTGGCGCTACTCTTCTTGCTCTTGCTCTTGAGAGCCTCCTCCACAATCTTCTTGCCAGATCCAGGGCTAGCCCTCTCCAAACGTGCGAGCAAGCTGTGAATCTCCAACTTGAAGAGAATCTCGTTGACCTTGTCACGCGCAGAAACCTGCCCAACTGTCACCCGCGACTGGGTGACCGAAGCGTCAGAAACTCCATGATCCACAAAGGCAAGCGGCTGGCTGGGCTCTAAAGGACCAGGCGGCAACACACCAACCGCTTCAACATCATCAACCACAGGTACCACCGACACGATGGACTCAGGCATCTCCAGATGCACACATGACAGAGGCAAATCATGTCCCTCATTGTCCACAACAACGAATGGCGGGCTTTCCGCCAACATTGGCAAAGATGGCATCATGGGCATCACCAAGCCCATCTCCTTTGGAAGCACCGTCGACAAGGGCGGAGATGGTGCCTCACATAGCTCCTGCAGCCCAAGCATAATCTGCATCACCGGAGTGACGACCTCGGCGATGTGCCTACCACGAGGAGAGAAACAACCATAGGGGTCTGTTTCACCCTCGCCCTTGGAATCAACCTGGATCTCGGCCAACGGAGGCAAATCTGGCATGATTGTGAGCCTGCACAGAACCGCCTTAGCTCTCGCCAAAAAACTCTCAACTCTCATCAGGCAGTCTTGCTGCTCAGCCTGCTCTGCGAGGACAGACTGCAGCGGCACCTCTACCATGGTAGCATCCTTGGCAGGAGCAGGCACTTAGGAGGGCGACGGAGCAGCACGTCGAAGCGGCATAGACTGGTGGCCGGTGTTCTTTGCACGACAGAAGCGAGCAGTGTGGCCGAAATAGAGGCAGCTTCTGCACCGAATTGGGTCCCTGCAAGAGTGGGCATGATAACCTTTGGAGAGGCACTGAAAACATCGATCCTTCAACCACGACGGAGGAGCTGGCCGGGCATTGAAAGCGGGTTGACGAAAGGCCTGTGAAGATGGCGAACGACGGCGCTCGGTGACAAGGTGCCAGCCTTCCAACGTTTCCCCACGAGCTGTCGGGGCGCAACATATGGGATCAGCGGGCATCGTCTTCCCTCTGAAACAACCAAGCCAGTCCCCCCAACCAGGACGCACAGGAGAAGCCTCCGGGATGGTGCATGAAAGACCTGTCGGTGATGGATCCGCCTGATCTGGCCCCCGCAAGGATAACGACATTGACGTCGGGGATGGCGGCAGCTGGCCGGAGGAGACGCCAGCAAGGGGAGTGGGGGTGGCGCCCGCGCCGGCCATCCGCCCACCTATGGCCGGGTCGGCCTTGTAGGAGGCCAGCGCAGCCACAACCAGCCTGGCGGCGGAGTCGGCGGGACCGGCCGGCACGCGGGG
>NW_024117203.1:0-14002 GCF_003073215.2 Triticum urartu | reverse complement strand
AACTCGGAGGTGCCGTAGTTTCGGTGCTTGATCGGTCGGGCCGTGAAGACGTATGACTATATCAACCGCGTTGTGCTAACGCTTCCGTTGTCGGTCTACAAGGGTACGTAGATCACACTCTCCCCTCTCGTTGTTATGCATCACCATGATCTTGCGTGTGCGTAGGAAATTTTTTGAAATTACTACGTTCCCCAACAGGGGGGGAGTTGCGAGAGTCCAGACAGCAGCCATGTTGGACTCCGACACCCCAGACCCACTAAATCCGTCCTCCCGATCTCATTTTCTTCCACTCCGCCACTTGTCCCCCTTACTTTGCATCTGCACGCTCCACCTCTGCTCCCGTCGCTGTACTTCTTCGGCCGCCACTGGCATTTTCGGAGGTTCGCAACCAACACCGATGTGCCCGCTCGCCTTTACGACGACGTTGTCCATCCATCTATTTGTGATGTGCTGCTGGTGGTGCGCGGGAAATGTTTGATGCAAGTTTGTAACATCCATAGCTACTCCCTCCGGTTCAAATTAATTGACATAACTTTAGTGCAATTTTGTATGGATTGGAGGGTACTTGTCTATCTATCTATAATGTGTCGTTGGTGGTCCACGAAAAATGTTTGATGCAAGTTTGTAACATCCATGGCTACACCCTCCGATCCAAATTAAAATTGTATTAAATCTGCGCCAATTAATTTGGATTGGAGGGAACCCTGAAAACATTTTATCAGAAATGATTTGTCCATTTTGAGTTTCTGAGTGGTGGACTTACTCGGGTGATACGTGAATAGTTTTTTTAAGGGTGCTTTGACTTTTTAGGCCTTGAATGTGTGGGCTGGCTATGGGTCTCGTGTCCGAATTTAGATCTTCGGTTAGTGTTTTTTTTTCATTCGCGCACTTGCTAAACTTGTTGGCTAGGCATTCTGTCCCGAGCTAACTGTGTATCTTCCTTATGTTTTTATCTTTGGTCTTGGTCCCATTCCAAGCCATGAGTTTTTATCTCTGGCCTTCCTCCCGTTAGAGCATGGTTAATAAGAAGGATTGCTGCTGGCTATATACCAATGCCATGTCATTTGAAGCCTTTTATAATAGCCTGTTAGTATAATAGATGGGTTGTAAACTAGCTACTACTCCCTCCGTTCCTAAATACTTGTCTTTCTAGACATTTCAAATGACTACTACATACGGATGTATGTAGATATATTTTAGAGTGTAGATTCACTTATTTTGCTCCGTATGTAGTCACTTGTTGAAATGCCTAGAAAGACAAGTAGGAACGGAGGGAGTAGTAATTAGTGCTTGCATGTGGAAGAAGGGAAGAAGGCACGCTGATTGGTGGAAAGGAGAAGAGGGTTGGCTCACAGGCCTGCTTGCGGGCTGCATGTCTTGTTTCTTGCGATGTAGCTGACACTAGCTCAAGCGCACGCTACCTTGTTTTCCCTTCTTTCTCTCTTTTCCAGCTATGATTTTGATGACATAGAACTGCTTATAGCCTGCCGACTGAGTACTATTATACTTGCTCTTACAAGCGATGCATGGCTGTGACAGCGAAGCTAGCTAGTGGGCACTGCAGGTAGCAAGTGGGAGTGGGCTACGATGGGACTCATCGACCCATCCCACTTAAAAGTGTTTAGTGGGAATCCGTGGAACATGGCGAAATTTGATGGGCTATCCCTGTTAACCCACCGGGCACCCGCTAGACCCCCTTCTTCTAGCCCTCGGTTAGTTTTTTTTTTCTCTTTTTTAGGGACGCCTCCGGTTAGTTTCCTAAGATGAGTTACTCATATAGGTACAAGCAGAAAAAATGATCTCTCATCTCTAATCATGGCGGTTTCCTGACATGTTTGGAATGGAAGAAACAACCATATATTCAATAGCAAGGTAACCCATTTCTTGAAGGTTCCTGAGAGCATCATCAATGAGCTTAATTCTTGAAGAATCGCTGGATTTAGAGGAGCTCAATGGACTGGCACAGGATAGCATTATTTCCTCCTTCTGTGTGTACATTTGTATAGCTTTTCTTTCTCTTTTTGGCTGCCAGCCGTTCTATGAACCTTGAACTGTATCTCTTGGGGTGACTCATCCTATCTTAATGAATGAAATCAGCACAATGCTGTTTTTCGTTCAAAAAAAAGATGAGTTACTAAAAAAAAGGTAATATCACTGGGAGTTATAAAACTTGCGCTCGATGTTCAGTTTGGTGCTAGAATTTTAAAAATACGGATTTGTAGTCATCTAACTTGACATTGCGTGCAAATACGATCACAGAATATGCATACGGATGTATCAGGGTGTATGGCCCAACTGTTAGTGAGTGATGACCAATGGCTGACTTATGTTTGCACAAAACACACTCACATTTCTTTATTTCTGAAAAAGGTCAAATTAGTAGAAAAAATGGGCGATAGCCTGCAATCGATCCTACGACGACCGTTCACGACAGAAGCCACTCTAGCCAACCAACCTTCCCGTTTGCATATCGTGTATGGATAGCAAAGTTAGATGTACAAAACGTGGAGCTTAAATGACATTTATTTTTAGCATCGGCAGCCCATTTAAGCTATTTTACCAATCTTTTTTTACCTGAAATACGTAGAGGCGCGCACTGCTACGCGTATACCTAAGTTGTCAATTTTATCACCCTAATATAAATTATATAATACAAAAATTATACGTTTTGAAAGTAGAAACTTCGAAGTTTATGTTGGTATATTTTTTGTAATATATGACTTGTATTAGGTTGGTCAAACTGACAACCTAAGGGTACGCGCATGTCTTGTAAACTGAGAGAGAGGTAGTACTATGATTCTGTTAAGCAGGCGAGTAGTCATGTCCAGGTAGGTTGACGCATTAAGATCAACATATAATGCCATCAACACAGTACTTAATTTTTTTTAAGAAATATATAGTACTTACATGTGGAGCAGTAAAACAATGTAAATGATATTAATTGCACATTAGGACAGTTTTACAGAGCGGTAAAAACAAAGTGACATTTCAACAATCAAGCTCCTATGCATGGAAATTTGTTCTTGCTCCCTCTGTCACTCTGGCTGGCTCTCTGGCACTACACACAAGGTGCATGCCTTTCTGAAGGGGATCGCCGTTGTTGGCTTATTTCTGCAGATATTGTGGGTCATTTTGCATTTGCTATTTCTTCAAGATATTTGTAAAACGTAATTAATAAAGTTATGTTCCAAGAATATCATACATACGAACCATCATTAGTACATAAAAACATTTAAATATACACTTGTGTATTAAAAAAATATCTAGTTAATACCGACATTGAATTTTTTTTGTTAAGTAAATATGTTTAATGAATCCAAAAGATATACACTCACAGATTATATTTAAATTATGCAAAATGATGAATTCAAACATTTACAAAATATTTATGAATATTCATTTGTGTATAATTTTTAATCGAAATTAATATAATTTAAATATTAGACACGATTGAATATTCCTATCAACATTGGACTATAAAATGTGAGAATAGTCACTGAAATGTTTGTAGAATTAAAAATATATTTTTAATTGTAATTTTTGAAATTTTTGTGTTATTTTAAATGATAAAAAAATTTATAATTCATAAATTTTATTTAAATATATGAATATTTCTAAAATAATACATGAAAAAATTTAAAAGTAGATTATTGCGTGTATGTACAATATTTATCACGCGCGAATATTTAGATGTATTTTTATTACTGAAATTATAATTTACATACTAACTACAAATTTTTAGTACATTATTAACACTAGTCATTCATTGTAGAAGTGTATACGTGCAGGTTGAAGCAACTAGAATGTCTTGTGTTGATCCAAAAAGGACATGTATACGTGGAGGTTGTAGCCACAGAACGTCTTGTGTGCTGCCTATTGGTTGTTTGTTTGAGAGCAGGTGGCCACACTATTTCCTGTTAATTTTCATAAGCAGGACGCACTGCTCATAGATGCGATAAAATTTAAGCTCGGTGTTCAATACGTCTACGTTTGCTATCCGTATCCTACATGTGAACGGGGAAGGGTTGGTTGGCTAGAGTGGATTGTGTGTTGAACATTGGTCGCGTGTTTGGCTCCAGGCTCTCCCTTTTTTTGTTAGTTTTTGTATAAATATGCAGTACAGTGTGGTCAGCTTTTCTCATAAATAAAAAAATGTGAGGGTGTTTTGTGTAAAAATAAGTCAGCCGAGCGCCATCAACTCACTGACAGGTGGGGCCATACACCTTAATACGTCCGTACATGTATTTTATGAGCATATTTGCACGTGATGTCAAGTTAGATGACCACAAATCCGTATTTTTTAAGTTTTAGCACCAAACTGAACATCAAACACAAACACAAACACAAACACAAACACAAGTTGTATGACTTACGGAGATATTACCTAAAAGAAAACTCCGAAGGGTGTGGGTTTTCCTAGATTTCCCGTTCCAGACACGCTCTAGGGACACGGCCCGGCCCAATACGAGCCGGCGAGCAGCCTCACTCTCAGTCCAAAACCGCCGCCGCTCCCCTCTTCCACCGGAGACCCATTTTCCGGCGCGGCTGCTGCTTCCCGCAACACCGCGCCCCCCGCCTCGCCGACCCACACCAGCGGCCTCGCTCGCGCTTGCCGCCTCGTCCAGTGCCGGAGGCTGTCAGCGCGCGGTGAGTCCTCGGGCCTCAGCTCTTCCATTTCCCCCTTTTCTCCTCGGGCGCTGTTTCTGATCTGAGCTCGTGCAGATGGACCCTGGTTCTTCCCCCGGTGCATTCTGCCGTCCTAGCTTGCCGTCGCCCTAGCTCCTCCTATGAACTGCCGCAGTTTCCGTTTTCCCACTCGTCCTGCGAAAGAGGTTTGGGTCATTACTGCTGACTTATTATGAAACATCAATGCTCCTTTGTCTTCTTTTTGTTGTGCCATAGCTATAATCACATATGTTTTGTGTTTATCTCTCTGTACATGCGCCATAGCTATAATCACATATGTTTTGTGGTTTCGCTCATTTGCGAACCCTGATGTTATCCCGAAAATATGGATAAAGGCTAAAGGGGAATGTACATCCTCAGTTTCTGCAGTTATAATTGAATAGGATTCAGATTAAAATACCTATGTTTTGAGTTTGCATTCCATGATTCAGACATTCTGAAAAAATCGTTGGTTCGGCTCAGCTTTTCTTACATGTTGGGCATTTTTACTTTTAAAGTTGTTAGTCACTTATAAATATTTACAGCCTCTTATGTTTCTTTGTTTTACATAATTTTTTACTCTTCTTTATATGTAACCCAAGCAGGAGGTATCCATGTCTTTGCTAACTGATGACCTGGTTGTGGAGATTTTGTCTCGGCTACCGCTGAAGTCCTTTTGCCGCTTCAAATGCGTCTGCAAGTACTGGCTTACCTTGTCATCTAATCCACACTACTGCAAGAAGTTCCCAAGAACTCCCGTTGGTATCTTGTACCAAATACCTCAGTATGGCACTGGCATCCATCTCGTTAGGCTTCCCTCATGCGACAAAGAAATTGACACAACGCTTAGCTTTGTGCCATGTTATGAGTACCTAGAGCTTAAGGGTTGCAGCAATGGCCTACTTCTTTGTTATCATGGTGGTATCACAACATATTTCGCAGACATATCCCATGTTATTGTGTGCAATCCAGCAACTCAAGAGTGGATGTCACTTCCAAATACTGAACCTGGACCAGCAGACTCTGATTATGATCTCATGCTGTGTTTTGATCCATCATGGTCTCAACACTTTTATGTCTTCAGCTTCCAGTCTGGGTCTTCCATGGATGGTGAAGTCTACAATGAAGTTAAGATATTTTTCTCTGAGGATTTCACATGGTCTAGTTGTCGCTGGAAAAGTGAGATAGGATTTTATGGTAGTTCATGCTTTGTGAATGGGGTACTCTATGTGGGGCATATATGGGAGCATGTCCTTCTGGCAATCGATGCACCCGGTCCATCTACGCAGTGGCTCAGTCAGAGGATCACTCAGCTGCCAGGATTTCCAAATGGGCCAGAGATGTTTGATTGTTGTGATGGTTGTATGTGCCAGTCATCAGGGGTCTTATGCTATGCACAACAGGAATTGGATGGTTGTGTGATGCGGATTTGGAGTTTGGAAGGCACTGACAGGTGGGTGGTGAAGCATCGTCTGAGTATGAACAATGTCTTTGGGAGGGACTTGTTGCTCCGCACTAATCATGAAGGATTGTGGTACTTCGATTACGACATCCAGGCCTTTGACTTGGAGAGAGAGCTAGTTATCCTTGTTGACAGAATTGCTCATAGGATCATCTCATTTAGCATGAGCACTGGAAAAGGCTCAGAGATTCTGAAGATTCGGATGTTCTCTGAACTGTATCGACGTGCATTCTACGTGCCATACTACTGCAAGTTTCCCGCTTTGGTGCTTCAAGGAGCTCAAGACAAAGTTTAGCCTGTGTATGTTGTATGCCACAAATGCTCTAGTTTGTAAGCATCTTTGTGCATTAGCTGCACCAAACAGCTGTTATGTGGATGGTGCAGTACTCGCCTTTTGGGCCCGTCGATCTGGTATCGTACTTATGCTTGCTTAAGTTGCAAAACTGAACATGTGGAGTGGCATGGACAAATATCATGGGCACATGTACAGGTGGAATTACTTGTTCACTGCGTATTCATTCAGACATGGATCATGCAGGATTGTGAGGGCATTTAGGGTGACAGGGTTGAACGACGAGTACCAGATCACGTGGACATCAGTTTTCCCGTGTTCAAATCAAACATGAACTGCTTGGGGTATGCATTTATGAAAAAACATAAAATCTCCATGTGTGGCATTTGCAGGGGCTCATCAGTTCAGCTGGCTGCTGGCCTGAGCAAACGATGCAACTTTGTCAAGGTACGAACTGCGACACAGAGATCTTTGCCAGTGAATGAATCAATTAACTGTCGAAGTACAGCAAGAGAAATGTCTTGATAAACAGCATTTCTGGCACGTTTCTTTGGGCGAATCGTAGGGGGACTTGATGGACATGCCATTCCCTGACGACCCCTTCGACGCGGCCTACGCGATCGAGGCCGGCTGTTCAGAGTCCAAAACCTGTTCTCCGCAGAGTTACTTGCATGCTCTAGCCTTTGTGTTCCGTTGTTTGAAGGTGATCTGCGCCAGGGACGTGGCGTAGGACGCCGCGGTGCCAGCCCCTCGACCCAGACGCCGGGGCGTGGTGGACGAGCGCCAACTGTTCCGGCTCAGCCGTGGCCCGCGCCATGGTGAAGGCCATGGAGCGCCTCGGCCTTGCGCCGGAAGGGAGCGTCAGGGTCTCCGGTCTGATGGAGACCGCCGGCAAGGGCCTCGTCAAGGGCGGTAGGTAATTAATTAAGCACGTCCAAGTTTATTACGGAATGAGTTCAAAAAACCATAGATGACGTGATGCATTATTATCTGTGTCAGAAGGGATAGAGAAAAATTGATGGAATATATTGCTTGAGCCTCGTAGGCGTATATATAATGAGTGCATGACCCTGGAATATAAGATAAGGTAGAACAAATACTAGTATGCTATCCTATACTACCTAAATAATCATGATATTCAACAGTCCGCTTGACGGAGGCGTGCACCCACAATAGCTTTGCTCGCGACCCGAGGACGAGTTCTTCTTCGAGGTATGTGGTGCCGTCATAGAGAGAACACATGAACCAAAGGAAAAGACAACAAGTCGCGAACTAATTGTGAAGTCACGATGCCAAAGCAGAGCACCACCGTTCGTGTGTGGAACAATGACCGTGCCACATTCTCCGTGTCGCAACTGACACGCGTTCCACACCCAGCCCCCCAGCACCGTGAAGATCTGCACGCCTTCAAGCCATGCCACACGCACAACACCAGGGCGCGTCCAACACTTCCGACTTCCGACGATGCACCTGGTCGTAAGCCCCTGCCGGCCGGGTGTCGCTGCTGCGCCTCCATCGCCGGCCGGACGTCGGAGCACCCGCGTCATCTATCCTAGGCAATTAAGCAACGTTGTCCGCTGCTCCGGCAGACCTTGCATGCCTGCCGCCAACCGAAATGCTGTGCCGGCCGCTCAGAGCCTCTGCGTGCAAGCTCCCGACGCACGCGCTCGTTCCATTTACGAGCTTGTTCAGGCCTCAGGCGAGCATCCCACGCGGCCGTGCACAACACTGGGAAGAAGCAAACATGGCGAGGTTGCCGACTGAGAGGCATCGCTTGATAAACTCTCAAGATGCAACCATGTTTAATTACGCATTATTCTGAAAGTTTCTCAACCATTACTAGGATTTAGGAAAACCACGATCCGTGACCTCATGAGATCGGCCAATAGCAGCGCGCAATATGCCCGCATCAATCCATGTCACCATCGATCCGATCCGTACGATCAGTTTCAACTGCAACGCCAGTGCGCCAATCAATCTAGCGCAGATTAAGGATCTGACCTAAGTCGGTTCGTACGTACGTGCCCGTGTTAGGCCCGCCTATAAAATACCCTGCCCCCTCTCGCTATATTTGTACGTGCATCCGATCACGATCAGCCCTCGATCAACTAGTCAGCCCGACAGCAAGAGTACTTCCAAGGGTGTGCAAGTGCAAGATAGCAACTGCGAGAGGTAAGCCGTTTCAAGTGTTGTACAGTAATTCCTATGGTTGTACTGTAGCCTTAGTATTTCTTGAGATGCTTCCGGCGGTATTTCTGATTTGGTTTCTTGTGTTGGTCATCACTCGTCAACATATAAAATAGTTTAGAACATGCTACAGTACCTTGTTTTTCCTTGCTAGCAATCGTTGATAATCATAAAATGTGTGAACTAGCTGGGTATTATGTGATCACTTGGATCTATACCGATTCTCAGAAGCTAGAATTCTTTCGGCAAGGAACTGCAATCGAATTTTTCAGACATGTATGTATCACATGCACGTAGTTAGACATTCTACGATCTATTGGTACTCAAAGTGTCTAATATATGGCTTTCGAGAGCACAGTCAAATCACAATAGCCAAAGTGTCGAATCATTGCTTTTGTTGCAGATGTCTTAAATCTAGCCTTGGAATTAAGTTTGTTAACTTTTGTGCATGGTGTACTATTTTGTTTGCAGGATGGCTCGCACTAAGTGTACAGCCCGAAAGTCCACCGGCGGAAAGGCTCCAACGAAGCACCTTAGGGCTTTCTATGTAATATGGCACCTTTGGCTCCAACCATGCACCTTAGCAACTTAGTGTTAAAAATTGTTTGCTTGACAGCAACTTAACTACTGGTTTTCCGTTTTGTGATGCCAGGCTGCCGCTCGTAAGACTGCTCCCGCCACTGGAGGAGTGAAGAAGCCACGCCGATATCGCCCTGGAACTGTTGCTCTTCGGTATGTGTAGCACAATAATTTCCATTGCTTGGATTATTATGAGGTGCCTGTGTTTCATACTCTTGTGCTCCTATAGTGAAATTCGCAAATATCAGAAGGGCACAGAGCTACTTATAAGGAAGCTACCGTTCCAGAGACTTGTCAGGGAGATTGCCCAATTTTGCAAGGTACTCCTCTAGATCATATGTATCTGACTGTGTTTATTTCAGATACGAACAAATCCAACTCAATCCCTTCAAAAAAGATCCATTAGAGATTGATTAGGGGTGCATAGAGAAAAGTTCTAATGCAGTGTATTCAAGATAATAAACGAGATATTTGGGCTCACATCTATTTTCTTTGGTTTCTTTGCCACATCTACAGAGTGATCTACGTTTCCAGAGCCATGCAGTGCTTGCTTTGCAGGAGGCAGCCGAAGCATACTTGGTGGGACTGTTTGAAGACACTAATCTGTGTGCCGTCCATGCTAAGCGTGTGACCATTATGTCCAAAGATGTGTATTTGGCTAGGAGGATCCGCGGCGAAAGGCTGTAATTAGTCTACATAGACGGATCAACCAGCATGTTTGCTGCTTTCCATGTGATTTTCTGGGTTCATAATGGACGGTGGAGAACACTTTGATACGCCATGGACGTTAACATATTATTGATAAATGTAATTTTGATAATTTATATCTATATAATTTTTAGTTATGTCACATCTAAATTGTTTACTGTACAATCGGGGCTGTAGGATTCATGCAAAAACTGTTTTTGATCGGGCTATTTTTCGTGAAAAGCCAGTGACCGTTTCCATTGTACGTGTCTGCATCGTGTCAGTACATGGAGCACCTGTTTTATAGAGGCTATGGGTTCTTTTTTTTTTGAAATTCACACCGTTCCTATTTATTCATAAAAGTCAGGAATCTCTGCTGATAGAATGTGCAAGATACAATCAGGCGGTTGGTGTAACCAGATCTTACATAAGTCATTAGAAACCCCTTCTCTAGCTAGCGCGTGTGCTGCACCATTTGCCGAGCGGCGAACTCAGGTAATCTTCCACTGCTCCCGCGCCTGCAACATTATTTTCACCTCTTCTACTAATGGTCCCAGCATGGACAAGTCCTTCTCCCTGTTCTGAAGCTTGCTAGCTATCTCTTTGCTATCTGTCTCAATATGCAGGCGATTGGCATTAAACTCATCTGCTAATTGAACTGCTCGTCGACAAGCATTGACAAGGTATACGATGTAGAATTCATTAGTTACAAGTCCACCCTCAATTTACAACTAGGTCAGACTTTTTTGTCTCAGTTACAAATCCACCATTGACAAGCAACTAGAGGCTGACTTTTTTTGTCTCAATTGTAAGTTAATCATTGGCTCCAAAATGGGCCCACCCATTTTTTATTCCAGATTGCAAGATAACTACTCTCAATTGGTCTCTTAATCTTTTGTTCACACAGTTGCAAGTCAACCAATGAAATGCAACTGGGTCAGGCCTTTTTTTCGTCCCAGTTGCAAGTCCATCATCATTGTCATGCACTAGGCTATTAATCCTTTTTTTGCCCAAATTCCAAATCCATCCCCAACTCGGGCGCGAATATGTCTCACTTTCGGCGAGAGGGGTAGACTAATGAGTTGGCCACCCCAAGAGTGCGGGATGAAACAACCTCCTTTTTCTAGGGTTTTTTTTTCGTTTTCTGTTTTGTTTTTTGCTTTATTTTTTGTACAAAAAACACTCTATAAAAATATTTGAAAAAATTCTTGACCAAGTATTTAAAAATGTTGAATGTGTATAGAGAAAATGTTTATCATGTATATGAATAATTTATAAAAAAATGTGTGTAAATTTTTTATCGTGTATTTAAAAAATGTTAATGAAGCATTTTTTTTGGAACAAGTATTTGAAAAATGTTGATCAAGCTTTTGAAATTTGTTTAATGTGTATAGAAAAGCTGTTGACGATGTATTAAAAACCGGTGAATTTTTTATCATGTATATAAAATTATTAATCAATCGCTTGAATTTGTCCTTATCATGAAGAATATCTGAATAGTCACAAAGAGCCGAAATTGAGTGCAAAACTTGAAGTTCCAAAGCTAACATGAATAATAGTTGTGGCTGAGCTGACATCATATTTGTATTTGCAAATGACTGAATACATACACATGGTCCAATAAACAAACATCAATAATGAAAATTCTGGATAATAATAAAACTATTTGCTCTTATTCCAAATACTTATTGGGATATTATTATTGCAATATAAATAAGTAGAGAAGGCATACACTACAGCAAAAAAGGAGATTCCGCTTCTCTTTGCATGAGGGGTGCTTGGGATTTTCCCTCTGCAAGTTGTACCCATGGTTGTACCCAACAATATAGATTCTGCCAAAATAGAAAAATGCTAGATGTGATAGAAAAAGTGATTCTCCTCATATATTTCCTTCTGCGATGAGCAATTCCTAACATCCTGGAGAAACATTGATTTCTGAACTGTGTGCTTCTCAAGAACGAGTGAAATCCTCCTCGAATTGACTACTTTTTGGGCCGCATTGATGTGTAATGGTTGTAGACACTATCCAGTCTTCTACAAGGGAAATAATGGAACAATCTTAGCAATCCTGTTAATGCCCGTAAATACAAATAAGCATAATATCCAGCAGCACTTCAATGAGGACATACCTGGACACTTAATTCTTGAATTTGCAGCACTAAGTATATATTCAATTGAAGTTTTAGCCAAGAACATTACATCATTGCATTTCTTTACATAATTAGGCCACTATATTGTGATAGAATTGTTGGGGAACGTAGCATGCAATTTTAAAAAAATCCTACGCTCACACAAGATCTATCTAGTAGATGCATAGCAACGGGAGGGGGAGAGTGTGTCCACGTACTCTTGTAGACCGAAAGCGGAAGCGTTTGACAACGCGGTTGATGTAGTCACCTCCGAGTTTTGCACACGTTCAGCTTGATGATATCCCTCAAACTCTTGATCTAGCAAAGTGCCGAGGGAGAGTTTCGTCAGCACGACGGCGTGGTGACGGTGATGGTGAAGTGATCTGCGCAGGGCTTCGCCTAAGGACTACGACAATATGACCGGAGGTGTAAACTGTGGAGAGGGGCGCCACACACGGCTAACAATGTTTGTTGTGTGTTCTAGGCGCCCCCTCCCCACATATATATAGGTGGGAGGGGGAGGGTGACAGCCATGGGGCACCCCAAGTAGGAGGAATCCTACTTGGGGGCCTTGTCCAATTCGGCTCCCCCCTTACCATCTTTTCCGGAGAGGGAAGGAAAGGGGAGAGAGGAGGGAAGTAAGGGGGAGGCCGAATTGCCTCCCTTTCCTTCCCTCTTCCCCTTTTCCTTTCCCCTTCCTATTCAGCCAGCAAGGGGGGCACAGCAGCCCATGCTGGCTACTGTGTTTCCCCCCTTGGCCCAATAGGCCCATATAGTTTGCGGGGGGTAGCCCGGAACCCCTTCCGGTGACCCGATACGTACCCGGTACCCCCGGAACACTTCCGGTGTCCAAATACTATCGTCCTATATATGAATTTTTACCTCTCGACCATTTTGAGACTCCTCGTCATGTCCGTGATCTCATTCGGGACTCCAAACAACATTTGATCACCAAATCACATAACTCATATAATACAAAATCGTCATCGAACGTTAAGCATGTAGACCCTACGGGTTTGAGAACTATGTAGACATGACCGAGACACCTCTCCGGTCAATAACCAACAACGAAACCTGGATGCTCATATTGGTTCCCACATATTCTACGAAGATCTTTATTGGTCGTACTGCAATGACAACATACGTTATTACCTTTGTCATCGGTATGTTACTTGCCCGAGATTCGATCGTCGGTATGTTCATACCTAGTTCAATCTTGTTACCAGCAAGTCTCTTTACTCGTTCCTTAATACATCATCCCGCAACTAACTCATTAGTCACATTGCTTGCAAGGCTTATTATGATGTGCATTACCGAGAGGGCCCATAGATACCTCTCCGATACTCGGAGTGGAAAATCCTAATCTTGATCTATGCCAACCCAACAAACACCTTCGGAGATACCTATAGAGCATCTTTATAATCACCCAGTTACGTTGTGATGTTTGATAGTCAAAGGAATATGTATATGCCATGAAGAAATGAATAGCAATAAAACTTAACGATCATTATGTTGGAAATATGCCCTAGAGGCAATAATAAAATGGTTATTATTATATTTCTTTATTCATGATAATTGTCTATTATTCATGCTATAATTGTATTATCCGGAAATCGTAATACATGTGTGAATACATAGACCACAACACGTCCCTAGTGAGCCTCTAGTTGACTAGCTCGTTGATCAAAGGATAGTCATGGTTTCCTGACTATGGACATTAGATGTCATTGATAATGGGATCACATCATTAGGAGAATGATGTGATGGACAAGACCCAATCCTAAGCATAGCTCAAAGATCGTGTAATTCGTTTGCTGTAGCTTTTCTGAATGTCAAGTATCATTTCCTTAGACCATGAGATTGTGCAACTCCCGGATACCGTAGGAGTGCCTTGGGTGTGCCAAACGTCACAACGTAACTGGGTGACTATAAAGGTACATTACAGGTATCTCCGAAAGTGTCTATTGGGTTGGCACGAATTGAGACTGGGATTTGTCACTC
>NW_024117202.1:0-10251 GCF_003073215.2 Triticum urartu | reverse complement strand
GTCATGAAGAAAGCAATAGCAACATACTAAACGATCGGGTGCTAAGCTAATGGTATGGGTCATATCAATCAGATCATTCATCCAATGATGTGATCCCGTTAATCAAATAACAACTTTTTGTCCATGGTGAGGAAACATAACCATCTTTGATTAACGAGCTAGTCAAGTAGAGGCATACTAGTGACACTCTGTTTGTCTATGTATTCACACATGTATTATGTTTCCGTTTAATACAATTCTAGCATGAATAATAAACATTTATCATGATATAAGGAAATAAATAATAACTTTATTATTGCCTCTAGGGCATATTTCCTTCAACAGGCTCTTGAACTCAATATCCACACTACCAACAATGAGCGTCCAACATGTCATTGACCTTGTGAAAGCCATCTTTCATTACAAGGTGAAGTACGACAAGGCATGGAAGGCGAAGCAAGCCGCATTTAAGATGTTGTATGGTACTTGGGAGGAAGCATACAACCGAATCCCTAGGTTGTTGTTAGCCATGGCCGCCACAAACCCGGGCATGGTTCATGTGGTCGAGCCTCATGGGCACCAAACAACGGATCATGAAGGAAGGTAAGTCTAAGTATTTGGCCGTGCATTTTGGGCGTTCGAGCAATGCGTGAGGGCTTTCGAACACTGTAGGCCGGTCGTCACCATTGATGGCACGTTCTTGACCGGACAACACAAGGGCACCTTGTTGGTTGCGATAGCAAGTGATGCCAATAACCGGGTGTTGCCATTGGCATTTGCTTTGGTTGAGGCGGAGAACAATGACAACTGGGAGTGGTTTTTGCGTCTTTTGAGGATGAAGGTGTTACCCGCTCAAAGGGAAATTTGTGTCATATCGGATCGACATCAAGGAATTCTTAACGCGATGGAGATTGACATTCCTGGGCATGCTCCGTTGCACCATCGATGGTGCATGAGGCACTTTTGTTCAAACTTCTATAGGGCATGTGGCCTTAAGGAGTTGGCCGATGATCTTCAAGATTGTTGTCTCGCTTTCTCGGAGAAGCGATTCGCCACTTTGTTGAACAAATTGCTCGCACACAAAAAACTTGATCCCGGGGGTCAAGACTTTCTCAATAGGCAGATTCAACACCGGAGCAAGTGGGCACGTGCTTTTGATGAAGATGACCGGAGATACGGTCAAATGACAAGCAATATGGCTGAATGCTTCAATAGGGTGCTCAAAGGTGCACGTGGATTACCCGTGACGGCAATAGTTCAATACACATTTGACAAGATGAATGCGTACTTTCTAAAGTACTCGATGGAAACGGATGCACAGATAGCGGGTGAGAACCCGCGCAAGTACAAGTACAAGTTCCCACACAAGGTTGATGAATGGTTAGAATTTCAATCACGGAAGGCAGACTCAGAAGAAGCTATATTATATGACAACAAAGAGTGGAAGTACAAAGTGGAAGAGCCAGGAGGAATCACAAACGATGGCCGGCAACATGGAGGTCGGGCTTTCAAGGTGTCATTAACACAATGTGATTGCTCTTGCGGGAGGCCATTGTTGCTTCATCTCCCATGCTCACACTTGTATACCGCCGGTCGCGTTAGGAATGTGGACATCAATCACCCACGCACCATGAGGGAGTTGGAGTTCTCAATCATGATGGTCAAGAAAACATGGGCTCCCCGCTTTCACCCATACTTTGACCAATCACAATGGCCGGAGTACCATGGAGTTCAATTATGGCCGGATCCAGAGTTGAAGGTTGTTAAACGGGGTAGACGTAAGACAACGCGTCTTAGAGGAGACATGGACAGATGGGGCCATGGTGGCCGCCGCGAAGCAGGAAACGACCAATTCCAAGAGCCTCGTGAGAGCTCCCGTTGTGGGGAGTGCAAAGGTTATGGCCACAACAAAAGAAAATGTACGAAACCAAGGAAAAGGTCTAAGAAAAATGATGCAAGCACAAGCCAACAAGGAGCTACACAAGGAGGCCAACCAAGTGGTAGCCAACAAGTGTCAAGCCAACCAAGAGGTAGCCAACAAGTGCGAAGGCAACCACGTGGTAGCCAACAAGTGCCAAGGCAACCAAGTGGGAGCCAACCTAGTGGTAGCCAACAAGTGCCAAGCCAACCAAGTGGTAGCCAACCTAGTGGTAGCCAACAAGTGCCAAGCCAACCAAGTGTTAGACAAAGAGGATATAGGCAACAAAGAGGTCGGCAACTAGGACTTACAAGAGGCTGTGGTGGTGGTAGAGCTCATGGTGGCGGTCTAGGCCGTGGTGGTGGTAGAGCTCGTGGTGGTGGTGTTGGCCGTGGTGATGGTCTTGGCCGTGGTGATGGACAAGGGCAAGGTCGTTATAGAGGAATGTTTGGATACCTCGATGGACCATTTCCGTATGTTGCTCAGTAACTATAATGTTTCACATGTTCTTGTTTTTCATATGTTCTTCTTTTTCATATGTTCTTGTTTTACATGTGCTTCCATTTGTTCTTATTATCTTTACTAACCATTATGTTTCACTCATTGTAGGTATGGCGGCTTCCCAACCCAATAAACCAAAAATGAAGGAGGATGGTGAAGATGAGATGGCGGGATGGTGGGAGAAGGCTGCGAAGAAGCTTAGAGAGGAGGATGCAGCCAAGCTAAAGAAGAAGAAGGAAGAGGATCTTGAGGAGAAGAGGAAGGCAAAAGAGAGAGAGCGTCAAATGCAATGCGCGCTAGGGAGCAAGCATTGGTGAGGAAATGTGAGGAGGCGCAGAAGAAGCGTCAAAAGGATTTTGAAGAAGGAACCATGAAGCTTTGGGCAATTGCAGCTAAACAAAGAGAGGGAGAATCGGATATTCATGGAGAGGGTGGTTAAGGAGGACCACCTCATAAGGAAAAGGGAGGAGGAAGAGGAAGAAGAAGAAGGGAAAGGGGACTTGCTCTACGCAATAGAGCTATGTCATCTTCAACTTGCTTGTGGACAATGATCGTGTTATCCTCTAAACTACGCTCTTCGATTTGGTTGTGAACTACTATGTGTCATGAACTACTATCTCTCCTACTCGATTTGGTTGTGAACTACTATGTGTCATGAAGTACTATGTATTTCCTCCTAAATTTGGTTACATGAACTACTCCTCAAGTTGAAGTACTATGTGTTATGAACTAGTATGTGTCGTGAAGTAATTTGTGCATATGTTGTCTTCACAGTTGTTTGCTCTCTGTTTAGCTCTTCCCAGGCGTGCAATGCCTCTAAGCTAGGCGCTGCACTGTAGAATGTGACGCCTAGCTCTGAGGCGTTGCACGCCTGGGATGAGCTAAACAGAGAGCAAACACTTTGCAAGTTACAGCTGATGCAGCGCCTAGCCTGGAGGCGCCACACTGAGCAGTGCAACGCCTAGCTCCCGGGCGTTGCACAGCTCAGTGTGGCACCTCCAGGCTAGGCGCTGCAGCAGCTGTAACTTGCAAAATTTTGTTTGCTCTCTGTTTAGCTCTTTCCAGGCGTGCAACGCCTTCGTGCTAGGCGCTGCACTGTAGAATGTGACGCCTAGCTCTGAGGCGTTGCACGCCTGGGAAGAGCTAAACAGAGAGCAAACAAAAAGTTTGCAAGTTACAGCCGATGCAGCGCCTAGCCTGGAGGCGCCACACTGTGTATTTCTACTCTATGGGATCTTACGGAGCCTTTTCATGGATGACATGGTTGAGGTATGATCATAGAAGATATTCTCCTCAAGTGAACCAGCCTATCCTTCCTAGGTAGGGGACTTACATGTTGATTGGATGCGGAGACACCTTTGGTTGTGAATTCTAATGTGGCAGATCCAATTCTTTATCTGCATGGCCAAATCAATAATTCAAGTCACACTCTCCCATAATCCGCCTTTTTTCTTTCGTAAAATTAACTTCAACTATTTGTATTGTATAAAAATACTTTGGAGTTGAAGAGAAGTATCCAAATGACATGTGTTGTCAGTGTGGCGCCTCCAGGCTAGGCGCTGCATCGGCTGTAACTTGCAAACTTTTTGTTTGCTCTCTATTTAGCTCTTTGCAGGCGTGCAACGCCTCAGAGCTAGGCGTCACATTCTACAGTGCAGCGCCTAGCACAGAGGCATTGCACACCTGGAAAGAGCTAAACAAAGAGCAAACAAAAATTTGCAAGTTACAGCCGCTGCAGCTCCTAGCCTGGAGGCGCCACACTGAGCTATGCAACGCCCTGGTGCTAGGCGTTGCATAGTAGAATGTGGCGCCTCCAGGCTAGGTGTTGCACCGGCTGTAACTTGTAAACTTGCAAACTGGGTCATTTTCAGGCACAGTTCAACATTTTCTAGAATAAGCAGTAAGGATCTTTAAGTTCAACAAAGGCAGTATTTCAAGTTGAACATTACTAAGACAACAAGTTCAACATTGCTAAGACAACAAGTTCAACATTGCTAAGACAACCAATGACTTCAAGTTCAACATTGAGCTACCACCACTCCAAGTTCAACATAATTAAGACATACAATGACTTCAAGTTCAACATAGAGCTACCACCACTCCAAGTTCAACGACATAACAAGTTCCACATTACTAAAAGCTACCACCACTTCAAGTTCAACATTACAAATAGAGGACAGTGACTCGTTCCTTGAGCACTTTTTGGCTGCTCCCCCCTCTTGCTGGCTAACTTCTTCACCTTCCTAGGAAGAGGAACCCGCTCCCGCTCCGGCTCTGGTTCCTCCACGTCTTCCACATCGTCATCCAAATAGTCATCCAAAGCCGCCATCCGCGAGGTGCCGACCGTCCTTTTGCCTCTTTGGGTGAAGTCTTCAGGTGTGTACTTGTGGATTCCCTTCCTAGGCTTTAACTTGTATGCAGACCTAACCTGGTACGTCCCCAAGGTCATATCATCAGCAACCTATGCATCAACAAAAGATATGGAAAGACCATGTGTGAGGATATAGTTAGCAATGCATCAACAATTGGATATATATCCTCATGCCATACCTCTTGGGTGACCACACCCACATCGTCATCCTCCAAATGATCACCATGTCCCTACCCCGAAGCGGGATCTGATGGTGTCGCCGACCTAGACCGTTCTGGTGATACATACTCGGGGTCACGACAACCGAAAAGGTTTGATAGCCGCCTTAACTTTTGGCCCTGGCGCTGCAACATGTACAAGTGAATGAGACATCGAACGTAGCAACACATGTTAAGTGCTAGTTTGAAGGAGATGTGAACCTTGATGAATGCTCGAAGTGCACCTTCCCCATCGCTTTTGCCAGCCGGGGTTGTTTCAAGAATAGTCTCGGTCTCATCAGCTGTTTTCTTGATCTGGGCACGCTATGAACAGAAACGGTATTAACGTGTTAGGCAAGCGAAGATGTGCATAGTGTGAATGAAAAGCAAAGAGGGAAAATACCACAAAGTTCATCATTGGAGCTGAAGGGATCACTGAGTTGCCTTTCCTGACTAATGTGTTGTACTGGTGCTGGGCTATCTCATCAAAAACGGTGGGATCTTCCAAAATCTCCTCAACATACGTCGGCTTGCATACCTCCACACAGGTACTTGTAAGAAACCATGTGAGATAGTTGTTGAACGCGAGCGGGCAGTGCTCACGAAGCTGGGCTCATTTTCCATCCCTAGCTTGCTCCACACTGAGCGCAAACTGTACGACATACTTCCTATGATGCTCGTCCCAATCCTTGATCTTCCGCTGCTTTTTCCTATCCAACCTACAAGTTAGAAATAGAATATTAGCACCATCAAAACCGCCGAGAAGCTGCTAAGTGCTCAAGGTTAATTATATCTTACACGTGTAGCAACTTGTCCATGTACTCCCACTCCGGCGGGTGTGGCTGGAACAAACCAAACTGACGGAGCACTCGATGTGGGAGGTGAAGCTCAACCGCCCAGTTGCATATGAGTGGGCACCGCATATGCCAGAGATCCTTATCCCTAGTGCACATCAGATTCAGCCTGAACTCTCTAGGGTTACCAAAACTCTCTCCTTTTCCATACGGCTCCCATTCCACCTGCAAAATGGGATAGAATACAAAATTTATATCGAGTTACAATAGAAGCATCATAATCACTTATGCAATGTCGATTCACCTTCTCAGGCGTGATCACGTCCAGCTCGCTCTTGTACAACTTGTACATAACCGAGGGATCATCTGTCGTCTCATTTAACACATCCCACTTGTAAGCCCAAGTGGGGAGCCGTAGTGGGTCGCCTTTGTTGTCCCAATCCTCGTACTTCATGGTCTTCGGTTGTCCAACCGGCAAATGCTCCCAGCTCCATATGGAAAGTGCGAGCAAACAACCACCAATACCTCCAGATGACCTACAACAGGCTTTGTCCAACTGGACATAAAAGAGAACATGGTTGAATTAAGAGCAAGATCGGATTCATAATGTAGCAATGAAGTGAAAAAGAAACAACTTCATACCTGTCTATACAAGTAAGCCAGTGTCGCCGAACCCCAACTCCATTTGCTATCGAAGAAGGTCAACGCCTTCAGCCACATCCATGGAGCATTCTTGCCTGTGCCATCAGCAAACATAGTCCTGGATATCACGTACCACATGTAGACATGAGCATATGTCTTGGCCGTGTCCTCATTAGCTTCCTGAGGGCAAGTACCAAAGTGCTCAGTAATCCACGCGAAAGGAGCACCGGCTACGACTCTTTCCTTCTTCTTGTCTTCTGCTGGTGGTTCCCGAGGCTCCGGAGGAACCATACCGATAAGGGCATTCATCTGCGCGCTTGACCCATCAGAATCGGTGCTCATACATAGAGGATTCCCATCGATAGGAAGACTGGTGATCATAGCAATATCCTGGAGCGTCACGGTCATCTCCCCGATCCGAAGATGGAAACTGTGTGTCTCCGGCCTCCAATGATCAATAAGCGCGGTGAGTGCTGGAGCATTGTTGGGTGGCGTCGACCGTCTGACCATCTGAATGAAAGGGAGAAGTCATGGCTCCCTTACATACGGTGTGTATCGCTCATCATAGCGCATCCACCCAAGGGTGACCCCGTGAGACCGAAGCTTCAGAGGTGCAAGCTCCTAAAACAAACAAATCATAACATTACATATTGGGCATTTGTGTTTGAAATAAACACGAAATTCATAACAACGACCACTTTCATTATTACCCGCTGCTCCACCGACATAGCGTACGACCAGTGTTGTTTGTCCTAGTGATCATCGAGAAGCCAACCCATCCTAACAATTTGAAAGAAATCTTTCTTGTCAACACGATTATCTTTTGAATACAAATAAACTAAAGTACGCCTAGTACATGCAAAATTCAAAGCATATGTATCCAAAGCATTCTTGTCAATACAAATATAGTTTCAACACAAATAAACTAAACTAGGCCTACTTCATGCAAGATTAAATACAAATATTTTTTCCATATAAATAACATGTCAACCTATGTATCCAAACCATATCTTTTCAATAAAATCAACTAAACTAGGGTTGCAAAATTAGGTATCTAATACATGCAAGATTCTAATACATGCAACATTCTAATCTAACAAGGGTTCCCCAAATCTAATACATGCAAGATTCAAACAAGGGTTCCCCAAATCTTCAAAATATCATACATTCTATGGATAGAAAGAAGGGGATCGGAGGAGAGTACCTTCTAGGATGGATTGGTGAAGGAATCCACGGACCAAATGGTCATATATGAAGAATTTGGGAGAGGTGATTGAGAGGGGGAGAGGAGAGGGAATTTGAAATTATGTGTGATGCTAGTGATTATGTTGTAGGGGCTGTTCTAGGACAAAGAGTTGATAAGAAATTAAATGTTATCCAATATGCTAGTAAGACTCTGGACAGTGCCCAGAGAAATTATGCTACTACCGAAAAAGAATTTTTTAGAAGTTGTATTTGCTTGTGATAAGTTCAGACCTTATATTGTTGATTCTAAAGTAACTGTTCACATTGATCATGCTGCTATTAAATATCTTATGGAAAAGAAAGATGCTAAACCTAGACTTATTAGATGGGTTCTCTTGCTACAAGAATTTGATTTGCATATTATTGATAGAAAGGGAGCTAAGAACCCCGTTGTAGACAACTTGTCTATGTTAGAGAATGTTATTGATGACCCACTACCTATTCATGATAGCTTTCCTGATGAACAATTAGCTGTCATAAATGCTTCTCGTACTGCGCCAAAGTATGCTGGTTATGCTAATTATATCATTGCTAAATTTATACCACCTAGTTTCACATACCAGCAAAAGAAAAAGTTCTTCTATGATTTAAGACATTACTTTTGGGATGACCCACACCTTTATGAAGAAGGAGTAGATGGTTTCATTAGACATTGTGTACCTGAGCATGAACAGGAGCAGATCCTACGCAAGTGTCACTCTGAGGCTTATGGAGGACACTATGCTCGAGATAGAACTGCACGTAAGGTATTGCAATCCGGTTTTTATTGGCCTACTCTCTTCAAGGATGCCCGTAAGTTTGTCTTGTCTTGTTATGAATGTCAAAGAATTGGCAATATTAGTAGACGTCAAGAAATGCCTATGAATTATTCACTTGTTATTGAACCATTTGATGTCTGGGGCTTTGATTATATGGGACTGTTTCCTTCCTCTAATGGTTATACACATATTTTAGTTTCTGTTGATTACGTTACTAAGTGGGTAGAAGCTATTCCAACTAGTAGTGCTGATCATAACACCTCTATTAAGATGCTTAAAGAAGTTAATTTTTCTGAGGTTTGGACTCCCTAGATATTTAATGACTGATGGTGGTTCACATTTTATTCATGTTGCTTTCCGCAAAATGCTTGCTAACTATGATGTTAATCATAGGATTGCATCTCCATATCATCCACAGTCTAGTGGTCAAGTAGAATTAAGCAATAGAGAGCTTACATTAATTTTGCAAAAGACTGTTAATAGATCTAGAAAGAATTGGTCCAAGAAACTTGATGATGCATTATGGGCTTATAGAACTCATATAAAAATCCTATGGGTATGTCTTCGTATAAAATGGTTTATGGAAAAGCGTGTCACTTACCTCTTGAACTAGAACATAAGGCATATTGGGCCATTAAAGAGCTCAATTATGATTTCAAACTTGCCGGTGGGAAGAGGCTTTTTGACATTAGCTCACTTGATGAATGGAGAACCCAGGCTTATGAGAATGCCAAACTGTTTAAAGAAAAAGTTAAAAGATGGCATGATAAAAGGATACAAGAGCGTGAGTTTAATATAGGTGATTATGTATTATTATACAACTCTCGTTTAAGATTTTTTGCAGGAAAACTCCTCTCTAAATGGGAAGGTCCTTACGTCATCGAGGAGGTTTATCATTCTGGTGCCATAAAAATCAACAACTTCGAAGGCACAAATCCGAGGGTGGTGAACGATCAAAAAATCAAACATTATATCTCAGGTAATCCCATAAATGTTGAAACTAATATTATTGAAACCGTAACCTCGGAGGAATACATAAGTGTAGGATCGAAAGTATGTCTAGAGGGGGGGTGATTAGACTACTTGACCAAATAAAAACTTAAGCTTTCCCCAATTTTAGTTCTTGGCAGATTTTAGCTATTGTAAGACAAGTCAAGCAATCATCACACAATTCAAGCAAGCATGCAAAGAGTATATTGGCAGCGGAAAGTAAAGCATGCAACTTGCAAGAATGTAAAGGGAAGGGTTTGGAGAATTCAAATGCAATTGGAGACACGGATGTTTTTCCCGTGGTTCGGATAGGTAGTGCTATCCTACATCCACGTTGATGGAGACTTCAACCCACGAAGGGTAACGGTTGCGCGAGTCCACGGAGGGCTCCACCCACGAAGGGTAATGGTTGCGCGAGTCCACGGAGGGCTCCACCCACGAAGGGTCCACGAAGAAGCAACCTTGTCTATCCCACCATGGCCATCGCCCACGAAGGACTTGCCTCACTAGCGGTAGATCTTCACGAAGTAGGCGATCTCCTTGCCCTTACAAACTCCTTGGTTCAACTCCACAATCTTGTCGGAGGCTCCCAAGTGACACCTAGCCAATCTAGGAGACACCACTCTCCAAGAAGTAACAAATGGTGTGTTGATGATGAACTCCTTGCTCTTGTGATTCAAATGATAGTCTCCCCAACATTCAACTCTCTCTCATAGGATTTGGATTTGGTGGAAAGAAGATTTGAGTGGAAAGCAACTTAGGAAGGCTAGAGATCAAGATTCATATGGTAGGAATGGAATATCTTGGTCTCAACACATGAGTAGGTGGTTCTCTCTCAGAACATATGAGTTGCAAT
>NW_024117201.1:0-6998 GCF_003073215.2 Triticum urartu | reverse complement strand
TCACACATAAACCTCCTTATATCTTCCTCAAAACAGCCACCATACCTACCTATTATGGCATTTCCATAGTCATTCCGAGATATATTGACATGCAACTTTACACCATTCCGTTCATCATGACACATTCATCATTGTCATATTGCTTAGCATGATCATGTAGTTGACATAGTATTTGTGGCAAAGCCACCGTTCATAATTCTTTCATACATGTCACTCTTGGTCCATTGCATATCCCGGTACACCGCCGGAGGAATTCATATAGAGTCATACTTTGTTCTAGTATCGAGTTGTAATCATTGAGTTGTAAATAAATAGAAGTGTGATGATCATCATTAATAGAGCATTGTCCCAAAAAGAAAAAAAAGAAGGGCCAAATAAAAAAATAAAAGGGACAATGCTACTATCCTTTTTTTCCACACTTGTGCTTCAAAGTAGCACTGTAATCTTCATGATAGAGAGTCTCTTGTTTTGTCACTTTCATTTACTAGTGGGAATTTTTCATTATAGAACTTGGCTTGTATATTCCAACAATGGGCCTCCTCAAGTGCCCTAGGTCTTCGTGAGCAAGCAAGTTGGATGCACGCCCACTTAGTTTCTTTTGTTGAGCTTTCATACATTTATAGCTCTAGTGCATCCGTTGCATGGCAATTCCGTTCACCAAGAAGCGACAAAAGTAAGATCACTATATTAAATCCTGATGAACCATTTATGCCGAGATACATATGGAGCAACACATCGGTTAAATTAAATATAGCAATATAGTACACTTGGCACCGGGTAAACCCCAGATTAAACAATGTGGTAGATAGTTTTTTAACTGAATGACTTGCTAGTGAGCTGCTAGAAATGACTTGTTAGGCTTTGTGAGATTTTTCTCTATATACCGAAGTATATGACATTCCTCTCATAGCAAACAACCGATTTTCCCTTGAAAGCAAACAACCGATCCTTCTCTTCTTACCTTAAAAAAACAATTCACCCTCTCACTGATCGCACGATGCAACGGTCACACTCACATCTCAATTCCCTAGCGTGCTCTGCCCACCACGGCTTCTCCTTGTCGCCTCCCCTCGACGCCGCGTCATTTAGCTCGCACCTTGATCTCAGTGCCACGCCCCCTCCTCTCCCCTCCACGACATCCCAGGCCGATTCCCGGCGCCAAGGACAGCACACCATCGTAGCCGAGGGTGACCACCACGATGACACAACCTGCTGCTCACTGCAACGCTGCACCTTCTCCAACAACATATTCCTCTGGTGTCTGTAGATGATGGATGCTGATTTGTAATTGCCAAAGAAACAACCGGTGTAGCTTCCTGTTTGACAGCATAGTAGTCAGAGAAATAACCTTGCATACCTAGTTCACATGGTCATGATATCATGATTAAAATGGATTTCTTTTTCTATGATAATAAAATTAACCATAGTGGACTCTACAGTTTAGAAAGAAGTGGTTAATTTGGCGCAAGATAGATAACATAATTCTGAAAAAATAGATAGGATCAGTGGTCACGACATTCCCGGATGCACAGTTCCTCCGCTCCTTCCCCGCCACAATCCAGAGCCCTTTGTCATGCGTCGCTGTCGCCTAGAGCCCTCCTCCATGCTCCACTCCTTAGCAAAATCAAAGAAGGCAAAACAAACCACACATATAAATTTTGTTGTGAAGTTGCTTGTACGCGTGAACATAAGAAAAAGGGGTACCATAAACCAAGGTTGGAAAAGGCGCTAGGCGGTAGGCGGGCGGTGACCCTCTGCCTAGCGCCTTGCCTGCCTAGGCGTAGCCTAGGTGGCCCAAGGCATTTCGTATGGTAGTAGGTTAGGAGGATAATTATTTGGGTAGATTTTGTACCATAGCAGGTTAGAAAGACAATGTGGTGATAAAAAGGATAGACTTTGTCCCATAGTAGGTTAGAAAGACAATGTGGTGATAAAAATAACATACATCAGGCAATGTGAAGAACTAAATATAGTCTATTCAATGGGGCAGCACGCCCATAGAAATATCAAATATTCAAATAGATTAGAGGCAAACATCACACAAACCCAATTGGCATAGCATTATAAATTATGAGTTCAACAGGTCACGCATCAAAATGAAGTTCTTTAATTCCTAGAATCTTATTGGGAAGACTTCTCTCACAAGTCAAAAAGGGAAATTCCACATGGACGCACACACAAACGGTTCGACTCAATGACATAAAGATATAATATATAAAAATTACTTAAGAAAAGACACATGTTCATTTGGGTCTCCTCAATTATCAATAGCCATTCTCCTCATCTGAATGCATCTCCTCCTCATCATCAAACTCCTCTTCTTTAGAATCAAATTCTTCTTCTTCATAAAGTTGTCTTGGTCTCGCACTTCTACATGGCTCAAGAAGTTCATCGCCTCCCATTGCTTCTCCAATGCCATTCCCTGGCATCCCTGTACTATTTTTTTGACTAACTACTGCAAGGCACAGCCCCACAGTCTTTTATTCCAAAGAAAACAAGAGTCCAATACAAGTTAACTATATACAAAAAGAAACTAAAAAGGAAGCCCAGGGAGGGCAAACTTACCTATACCTACCTATACAAAGGGAAACTCAATGTAACCCATCCAACCAGCTTAGAAGGAGGGGTCTGACATGAGCCTTAACTCTATGGGAAAGCAAAGTCAAATCATGTACAAATTTACAACGCCAAGCACTAAACGTAGGTCGTTCCCCTTTGAATGTCCTTCCATTCTGAAGAATCCAAATGTTCCAAGCTGCCGTGAACACCACCTCGAAAAAGAAGCTTTTAGCAAATCTTTGCCTGGCCAAAGAAATGCATTGATGCACAGTAGAGCCACCAGACCAATCAATCTGCAAATAGGTCCAGCTTCTTGTACTGAAGTTGCAAGAGAAGAACAAGTGTTGACGATCCTCATATATATGCTGGTGGCACAAAACACAAAGGTTATCAGCATCCCCAGCCCGCCAGTGCCTCCTCACCAGCAGGTCCTTAGTGTTGAGTCCGTCAAAGAATAATAGCCAAGCAAAAACCTTGATTTTCAGCGTGCATCGACTGCTCCTCAACGGGACGAGTTTGTTCAGTGGTTGTACAACCTTTCTATACCCGCAGATCAAAACTGGCTCCTCCTTGGGGATTTTAATTTCATCCGTTCGTTGGATAATAGGAATAGATCTGGGGGTGATGTTAATGACATTTTTTGTTCAATGAGATCATCGGCCACCTAGGTTTGCTTGAGTTACCTCTGAAAGGCAAAGCCTACACCTGATCTAACATGCAGGAACAGCCTCTCATGGAGCAACTGGACTGGTTTTTTACTACTGCTGACTGGATATATGCCTATCCGAATACAGTAGTTCTTCCATTGGCTAAAACCTCCTCTGATCATGTGCCTTGTGTAGTGTCAATTGATACCACTATTCCAAAGTCGAAGATCTTCCGCTTTGAGAATTTTTGGGTGGAAATGCCAGGTTTTTTTGATTGTGTTAGGACCTCTTGGGAGGAGCCCGTTGCTGTGGGTTTATCTGCACCTGCCACTTTGTCTGTTAAGTTCAAGAGGTTGAGATTTGCACTCAAGAAGTGGAGCACTAATCTTTCCTCCTTAAAGAAATTGGCCACTAAATGTTCTGAGGTGGTTCTGTACTTTGACACCCTTGAGGAACTCAGACCCCTCACCAGACCAGAGTTTAACTTCAGAAAAATCGTCAAGCTTCAGTATGAACGCCTTCTGAAACTGCATCATATATACTGGAAGCAGAGGTGCACTATTAGATATATCATGGTGGGGGATGAAAATTCCAAGTTCTTTCATGCTATGGCCTCGGAGAGGCTTAGACGTAACTCAATCTCCTCGCTGCAGAGAGAGGATGGTTCATCTGTCAGTGATCATGACCAAATGGCAGGAATTTTATGGAACTCCTTCAAGTCTAGAATGGGCCAAGCGCAGGGTATCTCCATGGGTTTTGATCTCGCTTCTCTTATTGATCCAGTCTTGGGGATTGATGTTTTGGATGCTCCCTTTTCTGATCAGGAGATTTCTGCGGTGCTAAAAGATCTGCCTACTGATCGGGCACCTGGGCCTGACGGTTTTAATGGTATGTTTGTCAAAAGGTGTTGGACTATTATTGAGAAAGATTTTAGACAGTTAGTTAAAGACTTTTATGAGGGGAGGATCAGCTTGCAGAACATCAATTCCTCCTTCATCACCCTCATTCCGAAAATGTTGGCGCCAATGGGTCCTAATGATTTCCGGCCTATTTCCTAACCAACACCTGTCTCAAATTCCTAACTAAATTGCTGGCTAATTGATTACAGAAGGTAATCCTCAAGTGCATACACAAGAACCAATATGGATTTCTGAAGCATCGTTCTATTTAGGATTGCTTGGCATGGGCTTTCTAGTACATCTATCAGTGCAAGCAATCAAAGAAGCCAATCATCCTCTTAAAGTTGGATTTTGCTAAGGCCTTTGATACTGTTGAACATGAGGCCATTCTGGCTCTTCTTGTTGCAAAAGGTTTTCCTCCTAAATGGATTGGTTGGGTCAAGGAAATTTTGTCCTCTGGTGATTCTCAGGTTCTACTAAATGGCATCCCTAGCAATCACTTTAAATGTAAGCGTGGGGTTAGGCAAGGGGACCCTTTTTCTCCATTGCTCTTTGTTTTGGCAGCAGACTTGTTACAGTCTGTTGTCAACAAGATGTTGCTTGATGGTATTCTCTCTCTGCCGATTGAATGCAATGACAAGGATTTTCCAATAATCCAATACGCTGATGATACAATCTTGCTAATTCCTATGGATGAGGCCCGGTTAGTGGCCCTCAGGGACATGTTACATGTTTTTTGCAGAATCCACTGGTCTGAGAGTTAATTGTGCTAAATCCATGATGGTACCTATTAATGTCCCTGAAGCTGATGCTCTTCGGCTTTCTCAGGTCTTTCAGTGTACTCTAGGATCTTTGCCCTTCACTTATCTTGATCTCCCTTTGGGAACGACCAAGCCCATGATCCTTGATCTGATGCCTTTGGTGGATTCACTTGAGAGGCGCCTGACTGCAACTTCAGCTATGTTAAACCAAGGTTGCAGGCTCCAGTTGCTGAGATCTGTTCTTTCTTCCATGCCTATATATTTCCTCTGTTCCCTATCTATTCCACCTGGCATCATCAAGCAATTAGAACAGATCATGCGCCAATGTCTTTGGAGAGGGAACTCTGATACACCTAGGAAATCCCTTGCTGCGTGGGATATGGTTTGTAGACCTAAAGAAAAAGGGGGATTGGGGGTTATCAATTTGCAGCTTCAGAACCAAGGGCTTCTCATTAAACACCTACATAAATTCTACAATAAAGCTGATATACCTTGGGTATCCTTGTTATGGGATTCATACTATGATGGAGTTGTCCCTCATGCCACTGTCCTATGTGGATCCTTTTGATGGAAAGATATTTTCAAGTTAGCTGATAATTACAGAGCCGTTGCCTCTATTTCAGTTAATAAAGGGGACTTGGTTCTGTTCTGGTCTGATGCTTGGAATTTGGGTGTTTCTTCGATGCCTTTGAGACAAAGACTGCCTCAGTTGTTCTCTTTTGCTTTGGATGATAAGATTTCAGTGGCAGATTTCCTTGACAGTCAGGATAGGGCCTCCTTTTTCAGCTGCCTATTTCCCAACAGGCTGCTCTTGAAATAGATTCACTTACCTCCTAGGTGAACAATTTGGCTAGGGATCCATTGGAAAATGATGTTTGGTCTTGGGTGGGACCCACAGGAGCTTACACGTCAAGGAGCTACTATACCATCATGCATTCTCATATGCCCACCATTCATCCCTGTACTATTCATCTCCTCCTCATCTTTATCCATATAGATGACTTCTGCATAATCTTCTCCGCCCTCAAAAAGAAAACCTTGAGCTTCAGTAGTTTCAACGGATAAGAGGACATCGGTGATCTTCTTCTCCTTGATCATTTGTTTCTTGGCCATCATTCTCGAGTTGAATTGTATGAACACAAGAGAGTTTAGACGTTCTGTAGTTAGCCTATTTCTTTTCTTCATATGTATCTACAACAGGAAAAAACATAAGGATTAAGAACAGGGAATGTTTTGACATGTGACGGACTAATCAAGATAGATGTGAGATTAGAGAGTCAGGAGACTAACATTTTCGAAGGTACTCCAATTCCTTTCACAGACTGAAGAACTTGATGTCAATGAGAGGATTCTCACAGCCATCCTTTGTAGAGCTGGTGCTTCAGTTCCATAGAGCCTCCACCAAGATGCTATTAATTAAAGCACATAATCAAGTTAACAATGTATTGCATAAATTCTGAATATATATTGAATAAATTAGACTTCACAAAATCAGAATGCATACCTGCATTATAATCAAAATTTTGACCACTCCTCGCAAGCTTCTTTGCAAATGATCCTTCTTTAATTCAAAATTGACAGCTTGATCTTGTTTGTCATCATCACCATAATAAAAGGTCTCCACAAAGCTAATGAACCCTTCGGCATTAAACTACAATTAGGTAAAAATTGTGAGTCTTCTTAATCTCATACCTGAAGCTACAAGGCCGTTGTTATCATCAACCATTGCTGTTGTATGTGTGTATATTGGTATTCAACCTCAATTCCTCACAATTTGTAAATCAAGCACATACCAGTAGCAGCCTCTTGATCGTCTTTGTCACTGTCTGCTCCCACGAGGTCATCACGAGGCAGCCGCTGCTCCTTCCCATCATCATCCATCGTCTCCATCTTTCTCGGGCCCACGGGCTCGAGCAGGATGCCAACGACGGCCAGAGGGGCGGCGACGCGCATGCCAGCAGGGGGAAGGAAGAACAGGGGCGGTGGTGCTCCCTCCTGGAGGAGGGAGGAGCAGGGGCGGTGGCATGTGCGCCGGGAGGAGGCCGGGAGGGCATGGGCGGCCGGGAGCGAGGGAGGAGGTGGGGGCGGGGCGGCGCCGGGATCCAGGGAGGTTGGGGGTCGGGCGGTGCCGG
>NW_024117200.1:0-24795 GCF_003073215.2 Triticum urartu | reverse complement strand
TGGGCGGCGACGAGGCGCACAAGTTCATGAACCGCCCCCGCCTCGACCGCGGCGACTTCGCGAGCATGATGAACCCGGGGTCCCGGCAGATTTACCTCACCTTCCCGGCGGACAGCACCTTCCGCGAGGAGGACGTCTCCAACTACTTCAGGTACTTCACCGTGCTCGCTCGCTCGCACCCACAGCTCTAGCTCCGGCTGGAGGTCTCGCCGGAATTAACCGTGCTCTTCCCCTGAACCGCAGCATCTACGGCCCAGTCCACGACGTGCGCATCCCCTACCAGCAGAAGCGCATGTTCGGGTTCGTCACCTTCGTCTACCCGGAGACGGTGAAGCTGATCCTGGCCAAGGGCAACCCGCACTTCATCTGCGACGCGCGCGTGCTCGTCAAGCCCTACAAGGAGAAGGGCAAGGTCCCCGACAAGTTCAGGCAAGCCCACGGCGACCTTTGCCGCTTGCTTCCGGCCGCAGTAACCAACAGCAACATCCCCATGACCATTTATTCCCGCTGTTGCTCTGCAGGAAGCAGCAGGGCGAGAGGGTGGACTTCTCCGGCTGCGGGTCTCCCACCGGGCTGGACGCCAGAGACCCCTTCGATCTGCACCAGATTGTTGGTTCGTCATTGTTGCAACTTCCATGTTTGTTGATTGTTCATGTTCATATGCATGATGAGTGAGCGTGTGCTGAGCTGAGATTCTTGTGTTGGATCGGGCTCCAGGTGCGAGGATGCTGCAGCACTCCAACAGCGCCAACGAGATGCTGCTGAGGAGGAAGCTGGAGGAGCAGCAGCAGGCGGTGGAGCTGCAGCAGGCGATCGAGCTCCAGAGCCGGCGCCTCATGGGGCTGCAGCTGCTGGACCTCAAGACCCGCTCCGCCGCCGCCGCCGCCGCGCCGACCCCCATTGGGAAGCCGTTCAGCCCCACCCACACTTCTGCCGCCACGCCGACCCTTGATTCGCCGCCCGATTCCGGTATTACTTGTGTGTGGCCAACAGAGAAGAGCTTATTATTATTACCTGGCCACAACAGATCCAGTGTTGCTCACATTTGCCGTGCTGATCTTGTGTCAACAGGGGAGCAAGGCAATGGCTGCGGCTTCCTTTTCCCTCACAAGAATGCGGTCAACGGAGCTGATAAGGATGAAACCTCAGGCGATTCCACCACCAGCCCTAACACTGACAGCGACCAAAGGTGGAATTTAACGCTAAATAAATCACCATCATCATCACCATTTGTTCCTTTCATCACACTTAGCTTTCGTCCAGCAGTGCAGGGAAGTAAGCATTTCACCAAACTGATCTTTTAGCCCCTTATGTTGTGCTAATCTGCAGCGCGGAGCATAACCTGCCGGACAGCCCGTTCGCGTCGCCGACCAAGTCGGGGGCCTTCGCCCGTGATCCTTTCGCGCCCACCGAGTCGGAGATCGCCGCCGCCGCAGCCTCGACCGGTTGCAACGCGGCCTACAACGGCGGCATCAACGGCAATGGTGCCAGGAACGGCGGCGGCATTAACCACCATCTCCTACCTCCAGCATTGGACATACCCTCACCAAAACCTTACTTCTTCCCCATGTCCAGGTGCTGGTGCTTGACACCATCTCTATCAATGTCCCATGCATAGTTCCATCCACTATTGCAAATTTGCATGATTGGTGTGCTGAAGGTATCATGGATGGATGCAGGCTGTCCTCCGATCACGGCGCGGTCGGGATGTAAAGTAGCGCTGAATGGAAGTGAGTGATACTACTGCCTAATCATAGTAAGCACCCCCATCTCTCTTTTTACCAGCCCATCAACACCTCGCTCCCCAGTAAAATCATGCAATGCCTTTTTCACTTACCGGAATGATGGTGTCTTAACCTTGGATCCTTCTCTATGTCGTGCAGGAATACTAGCAGCAAAGAAAAAGGAATAGTGCAACATAGGAAAAAAAGAGTGAAGAAGTTGCAGCATAGTTTTAGTTTCAGCAGCCCCCCCTTTTTTACCTTCTTTCCCTTCACCTCAAGCTGATGGCACCGCACCAGCTGATTCAGACCACAAGAGGCGAAGGACAAAAAATACTACCACTACTAGCAACCCCAAGGCTTCAAAAACAGTGTCAGATACTTAGGGCCCCTCCTATTATTACCATTACCATATGCATTAGTTACTGTTAGTCGATTACTCCTGCTGCTACTACTACTAGTACCACCACCAACAACAACCAATACTACCACCGCCACCAACCCCCCATTGATGTGCCACCAAGCTCCTGGCAAGGCCACCGCCAATATAATAGCCACTAGTAGTAGTAGTAGTTCTCATGTAATAGTAGCACATTAGGTGCGATGTTTAGCCAAAAAGTACAGAGGAATACTACCACAATGTATGACATACACTAGTGCTCTGCTCGCTGTGTTGCAAGACAGTGCAACAAGATACGGATGCATAGCTAGCTAGTTGTGTTGGTGTTTACGTATGTATAATTTCACTTCACTGGATGAATGAAGATAATGAACAGGTCCGTCAGGTCTCGGTGCTGTGGGCGTGTGTCGTGTCAGGGTGAGGGTTGGACCGCTCGCTCGCTGCCGTGCCCGTGCTGCAGCGGCGGTAGGGCGAGGTGTCAGCGCCGGCCGTGGATCATGGTCCCTTCTTGCTCGGCACTGAAGCTGTGTTTTTTCCTCTTGATTTTTCACTTTCTCCTTCTCCTTTGCCCTGCTGAATCTACAATGCTAGTTCGGTCTATGCCGTTGCTTTCCGCAATTGTAGCAACGCATTGCCGGGCGGGGACGGCGACGGGATGGAACGGCGGGGACATGCTTTTCTCGCGACGCGTAAAAAAAACGACGGGTGCCCACGCCGTCCGCGTCCGGAGATCGGGTGAAACGGATGCGAATGCGACGTCGGGATTATTATCATCGCCCAGAACAGAAAAACCGGGCGATTGAAAAGAAAAGGTGATGCCGGTAGCCACGATTATTCCCCTCCTTGGAGATGAGATTAGATCAGATTAGACCGCTGGTGGCGATTACGTACGGTTGGTAATCATGTCAGCAGCCAAAACGAATTCGATCAGTGGAGAGACGGAGGAGGACGAGGCTGGTTGCTTTTGGGGACGGGGTGGTGGTGGTGGTGGTGGTGCGATCCCGGCGGCGTCGCTCTCCGGAGGCGGAAAGGCGCCGCGCCGGGGTCGGATTGGAGGCTGGGAGCGGCTCCAGATGTCTGGGCGCCGGATACTGTATCTTTTCTAATGACGGGTGATTAGGGCAAGTGCTTGCCGTTTTCAGGTGCTTTGGCCCCGGGATTAAAGCTCCTAATCACCCGGGACAGTTGCCGTTATGATGACGCCTCCTGTGGGCTATGGCTATGCCCATGCATTTTTGCTTTTTTCCAGGTCTATTATGGCTATGAATGTCTTCAAGCAAAAATGCCGCGGGGCTTCTAAAAACAGTCTTGTTAAGTCTCCGTCGCCTGGCAATTTTTTAGGTCCCAGTCGATGCTATATCCATGAGATTTATGTTGAGATCCGTACAAAAATTATTTTCAGTTTTTTTGTTTATTTTTCTCTTGCATGTTATGTCACTCGATTCGGACTTAGTTAAATCTCCGTCGACTGATACCTAACCACACCATTCTAAAATATAATGGAACAACTTTTTCTTATAAGGAATACAAACCTATTTACATTATAAAGTTCATCGAAAATATGAATCATCTTGAACAAGATAAAAAATACGACAAGCTTCCTAGATCACCAAACAATCTTCGATTAAAAGAAAAGGAGCTATCAATGTGCCATTATCGCATATCACGTATCGGACCGGGCCTGCCCTTATTGATGATAGTCAGAAAGTCCCTGTTCACGCGTCCTCTAAGAACCAGCGTCCAGAGTCACATTCATCACTTGTCAACCCTTGAATCAGTAAAGAGCCTGACACCAAGTCTCGACCTCTCCGCCCCAATGAGCCGGTATGACTCTGCACCGAAGCTACGTCGAACTCGACAAGGGTTGAAACCTCGAAGACCGATCTTAAGATGAAGCGTCGTCATCCGATTGAACGTCGTCTATATAAGGACTAAATCTTGAACCTATCTACTAGCCATAGAAACACACCGAAAAGCCTCTCCCTGCCATGTATAGCCTCAACGGCTAAAAGAAAGGAGGCGAATCCACGAACTCGTTAGCGAAGATCGAGGATAGAAAGACCGTGCCATAGCTGTCGCACATGTGTGAGGGGAAAGAAAGCCATAACAGAAAATAATTGAACGTCATAGCAGCAACATTGAGAGACCTGTGCGAAAGCCTATCTGAGATGGCTAGGTTCTTTGTGATGATGGAAACATAGCCCACGAGAGTTCAAGTCCTTGACTAGATATTCCTGCTCGAATTTTGCTAGATTTATTTCAGTCTTTCCCGCGATGTTCATTCGGTGGGAGGAGACACACATGTCGACTACGAAGACGTGCGTGGTGACTTCATTAATCTCACGATGATGTGTGGATTCTTGGAGGTGCTCTTAAGATAAAGTGTGCATGAATGTATGAATGTGTTAATATAAATGGGTGCATGATCGTGTGTAGGACCGTGTCTGCGTTTATACAGTGTTTGTTAGAAAAAAAAACCGGGAGGGACCTGTGACGCAGAGTCGGACAGGGCGGGTACTAGATCGGCGCACACAAATTTTACAACGGTACACGCGTGCACGGTGGATCCCCGAGCCGAAAGTTCAGACGGTGGTGGGCCCGGCAGTGTCAGACCCTGCGCGCACGCCCCACGTGTCCGTGCACCCCCGCCCTGCTTTTTACCGAACCAGATCGAAATATCCAACCGCTAGCTGCTGCTGCTGCTGCTGCGTGTGAACTTTCGAGTCTTGTGTAACTTTTTTTTACTGCATTTGAATTCTGCATGCTACTGTAGGGGCCACGGTAACAAAAAAATGTCTCCCTCTTGGTCGTGTCCTCTTGTTCGTAATCGCTCGCACGTGAACCAGCTCGTGGTTCTCTCCCTCTCTCTCTTTTTTGCCGTGGACTGGTCAAACTCCATTGTTGGATTAGTAGTTAAGTATGCTCAGTTGGTCCGTACTGGAGAGAAAAAAGCTCAAGGTGCGTTGTGCAAATGGTGCAAACTCAGGTAGCATTTCCTGATTAGTCAAAGCATGGGCACGGTCTGGGCTGCTTGGAGTAGTATAAATCTACTTGTAGAGTATGTTATTCAACACCCTTTTTTTTAGAAATATTCAATACCCTTTGTTTGTTTAGAGCGGCTCAACCTGCGATCGATGCGCCGGTGCGGCCCAGCAGCGCGACACGAGCGCGGGCCGGGCCCACCCGTCATCGCCCACCACCCCCGGTTGCCCAGCTAGTTCAAGCAAAGCATTGCAAAACCAGTGTGTCTCTCGATTGATATGATCTCCCGGTGTCAAGATGGCAAGTGCATGCATGCACGCCTGCGGGCTGCGGCAGTGTGTATGTGTGTCCTGCATCGATCGCGGCGAGTGTGTGTGGGGTGGGGTATGCGCTCGTCTCGTTCGTTCTCCCCTATCCTGTCCTGTCCCTACCCGGGAGCGCCGTGGCCGAGGACGGAGGGACGGCGGGCATGTGCCCCCCATGTGCTGCCGCTGCCGCCCATCTCCGGCTTGTCCCCTCAGATGCACTACTGTACGTCTGTACGTGTCTGCGGCCTCAATAATGTGTCAGTCGATCGCTCGGCGTCGTGGTCGTATCGCTGGCCGTATTGTGGCTGCAGGATACGTACGTACGTGCGTAGAGCTGTTGATGGTGACGGTACGTACGCTCGGCTCTCCCCACCAGCGTGGCCTCTCGTGGTTGCAGCGAGGAACTTGGCCAGCCGGCCGGCCAGCCGGACGGCAGCGTGCGTGCATGGTCGCAGGTAGAGGTAGGCGGAGTGGGTTAGTTCGCCACTGCGGACGTGGAGCCGGCGCCGGCCCGGCCGCGCTAGCTGGAATCGTTATCCGGAGACCGCCCGGGGGTCGATCACCGGAACCCATGCAGGAACATCAATGAGCAGAGCACTCCACTCCACCGGTGCTGCTCGGGATCGAGGAGTAGAAAAATGAGTTTTTTTTTAGACGTGAAAACAAAAATGAGGTGGTGGGTGTGGGGAATGTGCGCGCCCAGGAGACCGTGCCGGCCCCCGTCTCCGCCCGTGACCGGCGCGCGTGTTGGTGCTCCGTTCCCCATGCCATGCCATGCCATGCCATGCCGTGCCGTGCGCGCGTGGTGGTTTCCTTCGGGTTCACGGATGCCCCGCCCCCCAACCGGGTTTCTCCTCCTCCGTCGGGTTGCGGTCGCGGGGTCTGACCGAGCCTTGGAATGCGTGCGTGTTTGCGGGCAGGCCCGTGTGGTGCAGCTGCTGCCGTGGCTGCGGGGTGCAACCGCGTTCTTGGTAAGGCTGGTCATAATGGAAAGTATCATGCATCGTATTAGTATTATACATATGATAATAATGTATAATATTATATTTATAGTGTATAGTATCATAGATTAGTATGAGATCACCGACAGTGAGAGTAACATGGATAGTAATATTACATATATTTAGATAAAATAGATGACGTGGCAAACAATAAATGAAAAAATACATGTGGTAACATAGCTACTCCCTCCATTCCTAAATACTTGTCTTTCTAGGCATTTCAACAAGTGACTACATACGGAGCAAAATGAGTGAATCTACATTCTAAAATATGTCTACATACATCCGTATATAATAGTCATTTAAAATGTCTAAAAAGACAATTATTTAGGAACGGAGGGAGTAGTTACTAAGGCTGGTTGTAATGGGGAGTATCATATACTAGTATCATGCATATGGTACTAGTGTATGATACTACATCCGTAATGTAAAGTATCATATGTTGGTATCATATAGTACTATATTTATTGCCATGCATGACACAAAGTAACACATCATTTAATATGATACGATATCATGATATAATACTCAAGCATCTCTTTCTTCATTTAATTCTATGTCATCTCATCAAAATTGCTTAGTTGGCATGCATGATACTACATATGATACTACCATTACGGGTAGCCTAATAGTATGAGTAACATCACACATATCAAGGCAAGATGAGTCTATAGCCTAATAAATGAAGTGTTGCTTGTTACCACACATATGTTACTCCCCACTGCCCATATTACTACTTTATGTTACTACCCATTGTGACTAGTCTCATAGGTAGTCTTATTTATTGCCATGCATGACACATACTTCTAGTAGCATAACATTTATTATGTTACAGTATGTTATTATAATCATCTCTCTTCTTTAATTGTCGGTCACGTAAGTATATTTGCGAGTCTCAAATGCGTTACTAGTACTTATGTTATCTTCACTATGACCTGCCTAAACATCCGGATATGGCTTGAGTTCAGGGGCGGAGACAGGAGGGTGCGAGCAGGGGTCAGACACCCCCCATCGCTTCGCCCCCCCTACAGGATGTACAGCAACTACTATGCGTAACAAATTGGCAGCCTGCATATAATTAGCATTAATTAGGAATTAAGCCCAACAGATTTACACGGCCCAGTAAAAACCAAAGACATATTTGGGCATGTGGTCATGTACGTATTTTAGGCCACATTAAGTATTTTGTATCTACGAGGCCCTAGGCCATCTGCCGAGGGTTTCTAAAAAAAAGGCCATCTGCCGAGGGTCACAGAACAGAGATGATTCCTATTTCTACTCCAGGGCCGCCGCCGTCTCGCCTGCCGCCACTCACCAGGGAGGGAAACTACCGCCTGAAATCTGAAGCCTAAAACCTGAAGGTATGACATATACACGATCTGAAGCCTAAAAGGTAGTCTAATGCATCAATCTCTTTTTAATCTCCGTGGCCCTTCATGGACGATGGTTGCCGCGCTGGACTTCATATGTACTGACTGGATTTTTCTGGTGCTCTTAAAGCAATGCACTGCTGCCGCCCACCGCTGCATCTGGGTATCCGATCGTTGTTCGTTAATTATGTCTACTCATCTTGACCTAATCAAGGTACAGTTATATACAAGCTCTACTCTTAAGAATTCAGATTGATTATTTTATTTACATCTTTACTGATAAACTATACAATTTACTTACATAAAAGACGAAAATCATATATCTATCAAGGGTGTAAGATTATTAACTATTGTCCTTTTTTATCGTTGATTTTAGCTGCAATAACAAAGAGATCATGAGCCTTAGACACTCTTCATGTCATCTTTGTTTTTATTCTACTTCCTTTAAAAAACGTTGTACCTATTTAGAGTAATCTATCATATGTCTCCTTCGCCCCCTTTATGTTCAAATCCTGGCTCCGCCCCTGCTTGAGTTACACGGCTGCCGTGTTTTTGTCATGCAGGAGTAGGTCGGTACGTTTTCTGTAGGTTCTTGGCCATTTTATATCAAAATACTATATTTTTGCTATTTCACACCTGCTTGTTTGTGGCTTCGAGCAGATTAACCTCACATGCATATGCACGGGCACTAATTTACTTTTTAACATTTTTAAGGGAAACTCATCTGGTTTAACTAGGCAGCACTACTCCTTTCTTTCCATAATGTGGTGCATATATATATATTTTTAAGAGTCAATCCATACGAACTTTGACCAAGTTTGTGAACTAAAACAATTTGCATCTAGAATGCCAAATATATATTGTTATATATATCATAAGATGTAGTTTCATATTTTATATATTTGATATTGTAGATATAAATACATTTTTTGTAAAACTTGGTCAAGATTTGTATTTTTCAAAGAAAAAATATATACTCACTACATTATGAAACGGGGAGGGTGTTAGTACTAACAGCGTGCTGTCAATGGCGCTCAGCGTTGTGTTGCACATAGCTTTTTTCTAGAAACACCTATAACTTTATTCATACGCATAACAATTATAGGTACGTTGGTTTTGACCTAAGATTCAAAAAAATACAAAGTAACTTCTATGACTAAGAATTACAATGAAATCTCTTGAAAAAAACCTTCTTCGCGGTATTAATCCCTGCTGGAAGAAATACGCCAGACATTGGTAAAGAGCTGTAATTGGACTAGAGCAACGACGTTGTCACTCTTTCACCAACACGAACATAACCAGTAATAGTTTTTGAAAGCCCCTTGAGTCGCTCATCCAAAAAGATGGGATGCACATAGTCTCCTCTTTGACAAAAGGATGCACATAGCTTTGCTAATGGGCCATGGTTATAATCAAGGACTTATACATTAGGCCCATAGAGGCAAATAACAAGCCCGCATTGCATATGTATGAACAGTTTTTTTTCTTTTATGCAAAGAATTTGTACTATTATAAAAGTTTATCAGAAATACAAAGCATCTTAAACATATTAAAAATTACCTCGAGGTCTCTGGACCACCGAACAACCACTATCGCCATCAGTGACAGCCGGGAAGTCTTTGTGCAAATGCCCAACCCTGACTCGCCGTTCTGGATCAGTGTTCTCAAACTCCTTTGAACTCTCGAATTGATCTGAAGCGCTTAACGTCAGATCTTGCCATGGCGCACACACGATGAGCATCCCTGACTTGCCGCCTAGAGGAGACAACATGAATCTAAACCCTAAGTATTAGATGGACTTCTATGGAAAGACTTGGATTGAATTTGATTTTTTAATTAAATTTAGATTAGATAGAATGAAAAGTAAAAATGAAACAAAAAAGAAAAAAAGAAAAACTAAACCTAGTCGACCTATAGCCTGGCTGGTAAAAACAGCCCGACCCACGGCCCTCTAGCCTACCGAAGCAGTACGCCACAACTTAACCTCAACCGTTGATCTCCCTTGATTAGTTCTAACGGCAGGCAACCCGTGTCCCTCCTCTTTCCGAGAGAATTCCTTATTTGGTCCTTTTTTAAAATTTGGTTCTCTTTTTGCCCCAAAAACTTCTTTCTTTCCTTTTTGACACTTAAACTCCATTTTGTTCCCTATGTGACACTTTCATCCATTTTTCCATTCAACGGTGTTAACTATGACATACAAAGACAATTTTATCCCTGATGGTAGTACATGTCACCAAGAAAGGGAAGAGAAGTAGCGTGAATATGAATGTATGAAAGTGTTGCGCGTTGGAGATTCCACGTTATAATATTCATATGCACCAATGCCCAACCAATCGCATTGCACAGCTCGATCCGCGAGAGCCCGGCACTCAGTTGCTCACGCACGAGCACGTACAACGCTAGCACAAGAAGCATGCAAACTAGCAGCTTGATTGATTTTGCCTGAACAGTGAACGCACGTCGAGTCGGCACCTCACATGTGTACGCGAACCAGGAAAAGCTAGCTCTTAATCGATCGGATCAATTCGATCTCCATGGAATACTCTCCTAACTATCCTACTGATTCGTGTATATACATGGCAGTGAGGAGACATTTTTTTTGGAACGATTGGATGGAGACATTTTACTCGATGGAGGCGTGAGCTTGTGCAGCAAATTGATGCGCGGACACAGCTCAGGGACATCACCCCGTTGACATGTCGAGGTCTAAACTATCACCCGCAAAATTAATCTGCACAAATTTATACACTACAGTCTACAATAAAGCTCTTTGTTTGCATGTGAATAATCTGGTCACATACTACACTAGAGGTAAAAATGTCTTTTTATGTTAGACTTAATGCCATTACTAGCTAAATCTGATGGAAGTATCGCATAGGGAACAAAATGAAGTTTAAGTGTCAAAAAAGAAAAAAAAACATTTTTTGGGGGCCAAAAAGAGAAGCAAATTTTAAGACAGGGCCAAATAAGGAATTCTCTCCCTCTCTCTGCCCCTGATAGTGGGCCTTGTTTGTCAGTTTCATCACCCTCTTGTCGCGTCGTCGTCGCATGACGTGTGACTAACTACCGAGCAAAGAAAAGACTGGATCAAGAAAAGGGGGTCAGGGTAATATGAGCTTTGTGCCCCACACATCTAACCAACTCGTGTGGTTCACCGGTTTCACCGACATGACACTTAGATAGAGTTTTGGCGGATTTTTTTGTTGATGATTCTTAAAGTGGTGGATGTGCTATCCCTATTGGGTTGGGCCCTTCCCCATAAAGCGTGACGATGCGCAAGTCGGCCACGATGCTGCCCGAGCCCGTGTTAGAACCCCCTAACATCCCTCTCCTGACGGTATTTCCTATTTGACGCATTATGCGTCAAAATGCAGAGGTTTTATAAAATGTTTAGAATTCAAAATTGTTCCCAAATATGAATATACTTTTGGGGTTATTAAAAATGTTCAAGTTTTCAAAAAATGTTCATAAATTCTAGAAAATGTTCGTGTTTTAAAAAATGTTTCTGTTTTCAAAATGTTTGTAAAGTTGAAAAATGTCACATTTTCAAAAAATGTTCCTAAATTTCATAACAAATTCACGGTTTTCAAGATAATGTTCACAATTTGGAAAATGATCGTATTTTTGAAAAATGTTCACGCTTTCAAAACAATGTTCATCTTTGTGAAAAATGTTCGCGCTTTCAAAAAAAGGTTCGTCTTTTCTGAAATATGTTCATGCAATCAAAACAATGTTTCCAATTGTCAAAAATTAAAAAAATGTTCGCACAACTCAAAAAATGTTCAAATTGTTTAAAAAAAATTCATGTTTTAAAAAATGTTTAAAAATGTTTGCGTATTCAAAATGTTTGTAAAGTTCAATTGCCCCAGCCGCCAAGCTCCGACGTGCGATTCTTTTGTCACCAATGACCCCCTTTTCTCCATCACCCTTTATTTTCTTAAATGACGCTCCATATATTGAGCAAACGACCGTTGCCCCGAAGGAAAACCGCCCCCACCAACACCAAAGGAGCCGAGGACAGAGCTCTAGAGCGACGAATTATGCAGATTTGTAGACAATAGTCAGAGCTCTAGAGCTCTAAGAGACGATTGTAGGCTGTATTTTCTGCGTTTCAAACGGGCCGTATTTGATCCAAGCCACACACACAAAAAAGGAAAAGATCACAACACTCCCAAATAGGCTCACAAAGTGATATCACAGTAGCACGGATTTTTCGTCCACATAAATTATTACTCTTATCCACCATCGCAGCATCGGTATTTAAGTTATATACACAGGCATGTCCACGACAATCACTAGTGTTAACAAGGGAAGCGAACTGAACTCTTCCGGAAGATGTGCAAAAACGCCGAACAGCACGTAAGATATTCCAGGCTCCTTCGGTGCCCAAAACAAGGCTGAAAACACAAATACGCTTGTCCAGCAAGTACTCGTCGAGAAAGATAAGAACACAAAGGGGGAGCGAAGCGGTCGGCGAGGCAAAAGGGATGCCACGTGGAGTGTAGGATAGATACGTGGCAGGTCTCTACGAGGGCGAGGAGAAGCTGAACTGAATTCCCGTCTTTCCACTGTCGTGCTGAGATTGCTTCAGAATGTAGCAGTAGTTCACCTGAAACAAATGCAGTAAAACAAGTTCGTTAGTCAGGAGGCAGGCAGGCACACCACATGATCTGTAATCTGGTGCAAAGGAAATCGAAGAGGACTATCGAAACATACCTCGACCCGGAACAGTTTAGTCGGCAAAATAATGCCAACTCCAGCACTACTCCTAAACGAACGACGGAATTCATCAAGCGAGAAGTTTTTGTACTGGCCCTCCGACAGTTTCACAAGATTCCCAGCAGTGAGAAACGCATGACCATGTATTCCAGCATCTCTAAACACCTTCAGAGGCAGATCAAAGGAAAGGTCCGCAAAGGCAGAAACTGCAAGATCGCCACCCAAGTAATCCCTCCCTGGAACAGCAGCAGAACCATCTTCCGACTCGCCGGGGACAAGCCTCCGTGCTTCTGTCGGGCCAACCCCTCTTGTTCTGAAACCGAGCAAGGATGATATTCCACCCAGGCTGCAAACTGGAGAAGAGTGACCTCCCAGGTTAAATCTATCAGTCACAGGTGTAGACGAATTCATAAATCCTCTTGCCAGTGGTAAAACAACACCAGCTCCTACACCAACATTGAGAGCAGCGTTCCAGAATCCAAAAGGCAAGGCACCACGAACATCAAACTCCTGAAGCAAAGTCAAAAGCACCATATTGCAATAAGATAATAATAATGAGAATGGATGTGACACGTATACTTCTCCATTATTGTGAGGAACCATAAAAAGGAAAAGAGAAATAATAAATAGATTGGTGCTAAAGAAATCGTGAAAAGGGGGACAGAAAAGGCTGAAAACAGACCTGGCGAAAAAAATTCAATCCTTTGTTATCCCAAAGACCACCAACTTGAGAGGATGAGAGAAATGCATATCCTTTTGTTGGCCTGATATGTGAATCCCTTTGATCAATCTTGCATGTGTATTTCAATGCAGATAGAAGGTTATGCCTAACTGCCTTCTGATGGACGCTGACGCGAGGCGTGACGGATCAGTCAAGGTACGCCATGTAAGGTTGTAAGATAAATCGTGGTGCCTGGTTGAAAGCAAACCAAATGAAAGACCAAGTAGACGCTCCTTGTATGATGAGAACTTCATCCAATCTTGTGACAACAATGAAGCCCGAGCCATCAAGGGTGTTGGTATTGATTTAAATCTTGGCAGCGAGACTCCTACGCCAACCTCTGTTGTTTGGTCCCAACCATATGCAACTGAAGCATCCCAGATGTCTGCATAGCCAGCCAAATTCTTCCACTTAACAGCCCCTTCCAGTGACCATGCTTTTGCCTACAAACGTAATGAATACACACTCATGCATCAGATGTGATAACCTCTGAAATAGTAGTGCAGATTGCCATGCAGTAAAAACAACAGTGTTTTTTTTTCCTGCCCTTATGATGCCGACAATATAGGTTCGGTAACATCATGACCTATAAAGTTATATTTGTACTAAAGTATTTGTATTCAGTATAGGGTAAAGGTAATTACCAAGTATACTTCTCAACAGAACAATTATTTTAACAAAACTCATGACAATGCGTTCACTTATTTTTAACAAAACACATACATCCAAACTATATTTTGATTAGAGCACAATGAAACATACACTGAACCTTAGTAAATGCAGCTTTTTGTTCCGTACTTAAAAAGTAACTGTTAGAAACGTTGAAACATTAGTATTATTTTCTGAGCTAGTTGAAACTTGAAAACATCGGTAGAATGTGCTCAAGATCAAACAAACAAGGTAATCTATAGTTGTGAAAGTTGCATGTTGAACACCGATAACTGAACTCATAGCTTGATCATCCAGTGCAATCACCAACAAATCGAACCAAGTGGAGAGCGCACCTCGGGCTTGGAGAAGACGCCGGCGTTGCCGCTAATGGGGATGGCGGGCTCGACGACCTCAATGATGACGTTGGTGGTGCCCGGCAGCTCGGGCGGGCCGGCATCGAGCGTGATGTTGACGGCCTCGAACACGTCGAGCCCGCGGAGCCGCGCGCTGGCATCGGCCGCGGCGCTCAGCAGGTCCTGCACGGTGGTGGTGGAGCGGAGGAGGTCGGCAACCTCCGCCTCGATGAGCTCCTCACGCGTCTTGGCGTTGCCCCTGATGATGACGTCGTGGACGCGGATCCCCACCAGGTCCGAGGAGAGCCTCCGGAACACGGACTGCACCTTCTCCCGCTCGAGGGCCGCGGCCGCCCGCTCGTCCAGCTCCTCCTCCTCCTCCTCCTCGTACTCCTCCTCGGCGATTTCTCCATCGGCGCCAGCCCAGGGCTCAGGCACGCGGTTTTGAACGGCGGCGGGGTCGGCCATGGCTGGGGTTTGGGGGAAGAGGAGAGAACCTTCCGAGCTTTCTCTTGTTTTTTCAGATGCGGCCTTTCGTGCTTACCAAGCTCACGACAAGCGTGGTGGGCTGTCTGGCCGGAACCCCAATATTTACCTAACCTAACAGCAAGCAGTAGAAACAGGAAACAACAAGCATTCATCATTCATGATCAACAGCAGCATGACATGACACATGAGTAGCAAGCAACAGCAGCAACACAAGCATTCAAGAGCAGGATGACATTCAGCTAGCAAAAAGAAGCACCTAAAATGAAGCAGAAAGCAGTACTCCCTTCATTTCAAAATATAGTGCGCTTGCACTTCCCGAGGTCTAATTTTAACTATAAATTTAACCAACGAGACCAACTACGGCAGGAGAAAAAAAATATATAATTGAAAACTTCTTTCGAATACGAATTCACTGATATAATTTTTGCTCCCGCCGCAATCGGTCTTGCTAGTTAGATTTACGGTCAAAGTTGAAACACGGAAATAGAGGAAGCACTACATTGTGGAATAAAGGGAGTACTACACTAGTACACTACTAGTACAATCTACAGGCATTCAAAGAGCAGCAGCCAGCACTAGCAAGCAGCCAAGGACAGCATCCAGGAGCTTAATGGAAGAAATCAAATCTGAATAAAACAGGTCAAGAAGTTGAGGAGAGGCTGCTGCTTCAGGGATTGGAGAGGGCTACCTGCCGTCAGGAGAAGAGGGTATTGCCTCCTGTTGTGGGGGTAGTGGTCGCCGGTCGATTCCAAGCGTCCCCGGCGGCGGCGTTCCAGGAGGTGGCAGCTCGATCTGGGAACCGGATCCTCTACCAGGGGTGCCGTGCCTTCTTACGACCCCAGAAAATAATATGGGCCTTTAGTGGTTTAGCCCAGGAAACTACTAAAGGCCCATATCAACAGCCCAGCGGCTTGCCTGATGCCTGATGCCCTTTAAAAGAAGTACCCATAAAAAAATTTAACAACATAAGAACATCTACAGTCACGTTCGGCAAATTCGGCCTCTCAAACGCCCGCGTACACTGATCGGTCATGTCTCAAATAATGCAATCCACATCCACACATCTCACTTATCATATCTCAAATCCATACATCCAAAACAATAAAGATGTGCATTAAGGGCCATCCCTCCCCGCTAGACACGTCATCAAGCACGATGATAGCGATTGGGTGAGAGAGAGCTGAGAGAGAGGGGGAAAAGGACTCCTCCCACGCGCCCGACTCTTCCCATGCCCTGTGCGCCCAATCCTCTCGTCCCTCACGAACCCTAGCCGGCTCCATGCTCCTCCTCCTCCATCCTCCCGCGCTAGTTACCCCCACCCCACTCTCCCGCATCTCGTCTACCTCGAGATCTGAGGTGCGCGCGCGCGAAGGCGTGCTTCCCCGGCAGAGGGCGATGGCGGCCGCGCTTGATTCAATATGCAGGAGAGAGAGAGAGAGAAGATGAGAAGAAGAAGAAGAAGAAGAAGAAGAAGGAGAGGAGGGAGAAAGAGAGAGGCCTCCAGGTGGTGCTCCCGTGCCTACTCCCCACACATGTCGCCGACATCTCTTCCCCGAGCTCTGCCCTCTTTGTGCACGGCGGTCGATGCAGCGTCGCACCGCCGGCGCCGTCCCCTCTCCTCCCTTGGTCTCTGGGACGTCCTGCTGCCGTCTCCACCCCATCGCAGCCTCTGTCCATTGGGCTGGGCCCTCCCTTCGTCTGAGGTATGAGCATCTGGGTAGTTTGTTTTTCATACGGCGCATCATCAGTTTTCAGTTGTTAAATCAATCGACCCCACCAGGTTAGGAAGGGTTGGGGACCTTCGTGATTTTTGTGTGTGTCACCGCTCTATTTATTTAGATCCACCCTCATGGCAGCGTATTGTGTGCTTTTCCGTACATGGTTAAATATGAGCTATTCAAGTTAAATATGGGACTGATCAACATAAAAGGTCTACAACTTGGTTGAAACCTAAACTCAAATACAAACCTTACCTGGATGAGATGCCAAGCAGATTTTGAGAAAACCGGTGCCATGCCCTCGACCAATCTGAAATCAACTAATTTTCACGCAAGTGCATACCTGATGCGGGCTTGTTGCTAGCGTACTATGGTCATTAAGCAGCAAGACAATGCTAGTGTGCTACAGTCTACACCAGATCAAATAGTAACTAACACATTTAGTTAACAAGGAAAGCAGATGTAATACCACAAGAAAGAGTTTAAGAAAGAAAACATACCCAGAACAAGGTGGCCCTTTCTCTTGAACAATCTTTATTAGCCCAACTGACTCTTCCGTCAAATTATATATATTCTTAGTTTGTTATTCTGTAAAATTCAAGTCAAGCAAACAGGGCGTTGCATTACATAAAATCTACCTGTGGAAATTCCCTATTTTTTACGAACAGTTACCGGATGATGAATTTTAGATAAGAGTCGGGACCAAGTTGAGATATCTCCAGCCTTTCTGATTTCACTATATTCAAATACCTGCTCCATATTACAATGTTAGCCAAATTGGTACAGAGAATCAACAGATCAAATTATCTAGGGGGGAGAACACTAGAATCAAGACACTCCAATGTCGACATTCCGAATGTAATACACAAATTAGTTGCATCATTCTCAAAACAGATATAGCTTTGCTGCCTAGCACATACCAGGCAGCAACACACAACAATTGATTCTGCAATGGCAAAACTGCATTGTTATACTTGTAGGCTGTAGCTGCCTGGACCAGGATTTAAGTGCGGAATGCATTGCACTCTGAACACATTCCATGACTGATACCTTGGCACAAGGCATATTTTTTAATGACAGATAGGAAATGACAGGTTTAAGAACAATACCAGGGTTCATGCAACACATATACCCTCTTGGGTTAAAATTATCTACTTCAAGATCTTCGTCCCAAAGAAATATATACTTGTACATCGAGACGACAGCAGGATGGAGGAACCTTTTAGCAAACCACCTAAAAGATACTCCACCCGTCCCATAATATAAGAGCGTTTTGACACTATTATATTATGGGACGGAGGGAGTAGATGTCATCTCGAAGTTAAATGATACCAGATCAATACAAATTATAGATAGTCAAGGTCTGACTCTTAGTTCAGTGCAAGGGTAAAAAGAGGTCGTGCCATTCTGTCTAATTAGAAGCAGTGATGTGTATCACACTTTTGCTCCATGGTAGATCATTCCACTCATTGACCTTCCCATCGTAGTGGAACAATATAGCTGTAAAGTTATCTACAAGAAACTGAGCATTCAAGAGTTCATGATAATTGTATGGACAAATTACTGCTGAAAGAAGTAGTAAACGAAGTACCTTCTTCATAAAGGCATCTACACTTTTCTTCTGATTGATACCAGCAGGGATAGCAATCAAGCACATGTCTTTCTGGTTAGACTCCTGCTGAGACAAAACACTAGCATAGCATTAAATACTGCATATGGTCTTGTACTCAGGAAGGTGGGAGTAGCTAAAGGCTGTTAAGTTCGGCAAACTGAAACCAATAAAAATATTGTACTGAAACTAACAATCTTCGGTAGAATAGCTCAACTGACCCGTGATAGCACACATCTTGTCAGCCATAATGGCTTGAGCTCCATGTCGAGGCTCCACTATACATGAGGCAAAAACCCGACACTAGCAGTAGAAACAACTCTGTGTGACACCTTGACAGTAGCTCTCCCAGTCCCAGATACCTTAACAGCAGCCCTGCCAGACTCCTGAAATGTACAATTAATGGAGCCACAGTCAACACCTCAGCAACAAATTACTCTCTGCTTCAAGACTACCGCAGCAAACTAACCAAATTGATCCTTTTGATGGAGTCAAATACTATGGCATATTTTTTTCCTCATCTACATACTTTTACAGATTGGTTTTTTGCCTTTTGTGGCATCTTTCGTTTCATCTGTTAAGATAGCCACAATCAGTGACTTAAACCTCTAACATCTTGAGTCAAGATTCCTTCTTAAAGTGAAAATTTTCATTTATTCTGCTGCTGCAATGTTTGGCCATCTATATATTTGGCTCTGGCTTACAGGTGGCATTTCTTTTCCCTTTTCTGTAGGATAGAACTTTTCACTGTAAGCTGCTAACTTAGCAGTAATCTACTATTCAATTTACATGTTATGACTACAGATAACAAGGTTTGTATTTTCTACTCAGGTGGTTGGATATTAGTTACGAAGGTTGTCCCTGGATTTTTGCTCTATCGAGGACTGCATGAGCTTGGTCAATATGCATTCTCTGGAAATTCTATGGGCGCCAGCCATAAAGAAGGAATTCCTGATGTATCCTGTGGCATTCTTATTCAGGTAGGTCCAATCTTCCATCCTTTATTTTATGTTTCTTCTATTGTTTAGTTTTCTTGATAACCAGTTATAGTATTGGTCTTACACATGCATTCTTATTCTTTGTTTGTGAGGACAAACATTTCTATGCTCGCTTCTGTAGGTACTAAATATAACCAGATGAACTGTTTTTGCAAATGACCAAGTGCTAATTACACGAGGTCAAAGATTAAGCTGAGTCCGATCTATTTTCCTGTCAATATAGTTTGAAGGTAAATCGTTTTACAATCATCCCGTTAAAACTTGACCAGACAACATGCATGGTGGTTTGTAGTTTGTTGACATAAATGTCAAACAATTTATATCTGCATAATTCTAGAAGTGCTCTCTTACAATAATCCTCGGTACAAGTTGTATCAGACTAGAAGTATAATGTTGGATGAATTGTTTTAATTAATTAGTGACTGTTTTTGCATGAGATGATCATTAACTTTAGTTATGTATGTGAAATATGCATAAAGAATTTTTTTGTGTTGTGCCCATGTCCCATGCATATATGATTTCCTTTTGCTACGTATGTATTCATGTATATACCGCATCCATTTGGCTGAGTTGCTTGCCTTTCTTACTTCTACAAATAAAGTCGTTTCATATTGGAATTATGAAAAATGATTTCTATTTTCTTTGAAGACCAAGGAATCATATTTTATTTATTTTCTAGAAAAGATCAGCATGCTAATTTTTCCTTAATCTTATCCAGAATTTGTTATTGCCATCAGAAGGTGTACTTGACCATGCAGGATACAAGGTGTCACGATGATTTGATGAGGTAAGGTAATCGTTGAGTCATGTTGTCAAATGCTAATGGATGGAATTTCTAATGTATGGCTGGAACAACAAGTCGGTGATGATATCGCGACGTCTTATTTGAGAACTGTACACATGGTTTGCCACTCTGGACCTTGTGAAGATTATGTATGTTCTTTGTTTAAGACTAATTGTACACATTCATGTTGCAAATATTTTTTCGGTTTCTGTTTTCAAGGGTATAGTAATGCAGAAATGGCTGAATTTTACAAACTGTAGTACTTCTTGTGAGCAAGCATTCAGTTCAAAAGCTGCCTAACATGCTGGTAACTTGCTAAATTAGGCATATAATATTATAATTTAGTTTCATCTGAGAACTTCTCTTTAAGACAATGGCAGTGAACATTTGTTTCCGATAATGACAGTGGATATCGTATATTTTGATCTCTATAAATGAACTATTGTGGTGTTGTTCACCTATCAATGTGCCATGTTTTCTATCTAAGAATATGCCACATTTGTTAAATAAACCAGCTCATTAAAGTGATGGACAACTAAATACTTTTTATAGAAATTAAATAATATATAGGCAATCAAACAACCTTCCCTTTCAAAAAAAAGCCAAGCAAACATCTGGGTAACTTCCTGGCGCGGCGGAGCACCCTTGCCCACTAGTACATATTATGAACCCTCAACTCATACAATTTTGAAGAAAGCATGAACTGGATATATAATGCATTGACATTCTTCAAAGTATGGTATATTTAGTTGGAAAGAATGAAATTTTGTCAAGGAAGAAACGGCCTTAAATCCCTTATGATAAGCATGCTGTTGATCCGGGTGCAACTCATATGCACCAGCGTACTTGGCTGTAGCATGTTTTGTTAGATCCATTCTTAAGAAAATGCATTATTCTTGAAAGGTGGCACGCTCACTGCAGCTTGACCACGTCATCCCTGCCAATGCCGATTAGCTCAGCCTTGGTGGCGGCAGGCTCCTGGACCACCTCAAGCAGGCGCCTGCTGCGTCGGCAGACATGTGAGGTATGCTCTTTGGTACCAGCTCTCCATTCTCGACATCCGGCTGTGTCTGTTCCTCATATTGTCTGCAAATACCGGTGCGAAAAGGCTTTCTTCTAGATCTGCTCTTATGGTTCTCCAAATACAATACATTCAATGATATTGTAGTTTTTGTGGGCTTGTTCTTTATAAGAAATAATTGTACACATAGCACTATAGTTAGAAGCAGGTCTACGAAGGCATGGCTTCAACATTCCATACATGTTTTGTTCCTTTTCCTTTCCATATCTATGGTTTTCATACTAATTTATGTTTTCCCCTCAAGGGAGGACATGTGTATTTGAGAGAGAGTTATGGAAAAGAGGGGGCTGGACTAAGAGGAAGGAGTGGAATCACATGATGTGCATTGCATTTCTGTCTGTGTGCAATCCAGTTATATACTGATAAGGCTTTATACAATAATAAGCTTCCTATCTGTTGAACGTTACAATTAGTATAGAGGCACAAGTCATTTTTGACAATTGAAGATCAAACAAACAATACTGCAGAATTATGCCAATATATAAGTTTTTGATGTACATTGAACTTGTCGGTTTTACTGTCACCTTTCATTTTGGAGACATAGCTAACTATTTTCTCCACTATTTGGCATCTTCCCGTGTTCATCTTGACAGTCTGGTTTTTTATGCTCTTGTTTTCTATTTTCAGGGGCAAATTATATTTCAATGATACAAATGGCTGATGTTAGTTTTGGTATATGTGGTTAAGAAGTTTGTCAAGTAGTGATGGCCTTAGATTTGTTATGGGGCAGTTTTTTTAATAGATCGCTTCTTGCGCACAAGCACTGGAACCATCGGTCTATGACATACATGATTCTCTATAACTTCTACTAGAATGATTTCTTTGTGTTAATGCTGTGCGTATTCCCTCCTCTGTGTGTTTCTCATATGATGTAAGCTAAGTATATCTGTGTTACCTTTGTTACTTGTCACCTACAATTTGACTATCCAAATGTATGAATATACAGAAGCATCATCCCGCACTCCCTTTTGGCCTTTTTGGACCTCTTGTAATGTACGCTGGTCTAATTAAGTTCTTAATGAATTGATTTAGGCATACTACATATTATGTAACTCTTGTGCTCATAGATTAGAGTACTGCTTTCTATTCCATTATCTGCACATCAGTTCCCACAGTAGTGGTTGATATTCTAGAGGACTTACTCATAATAGTCATAATACCCTTCTTTATTGTCTGAGACTATTGAGGCAAAGCTTCAAAATGAGGGCTACAACATGACACTCTTCTGAAACATAATGGTAGATACCTTGTAACAAAGCCTTGTCCTTTCCTGTGTACTTTTCTTCACATATAATATCAGTACGATGGACATTTGGAGTATGGGATTCTTGATACGTCACCATTTGACAAAAAGAATTAGAATATGTGATATCGACAATGTAAGCCTTTTAATATTTAGCACTTACATATTTGTTTTCTCACTAATATTTGAATGCATGTACCTTTGCGTTATGCAGGTTCACCTGATTATTTGAGTTAACCTGATTATTGTCACAAGCTGTGTCAGATGTTCTACGAGATGGTCCGGTGGTCCTGTTTAGTTCTGTTTCATGTAGCAGCTGTCTTCTTTGTTAGTAATGTTCCATGTTTCTGTCTACATGTACGTTCATTAATTTTCTGATTTGAACCCCCTTAATTAGTAAGGTGAGCTCACAAGCTTGGGTCCTAAACCACAAGAACTCGAGAAAGTCATCATACATTCCTTCTGCAGGACACTAGCAAGGATAAAAGTACCCGTGGTGGTTTCTCTGTTCTTAGGAGACATGCTGAAGATTGTCTTCCTCTGATGGTTAGCATTGAAAGCACTTTTTGACTCCACTTGATGTCTACAAAATTTCTGGCTTATTGAATGGTATGGTTACTTGCAAGACATGTCGCAGAATCCACATGGAACCGGGTGGCATTTTCCTCACATTTCATGGTGATTTTAATTTGAGCATTCAGCTTGAATACCCTTTAAACTTTTCGTCGTTGTGCTCTTATTGTTTTGGTGTAGCACTTCATGTCACAACTGAATTTTGAATTCTTACCACTGCAGAAACTTCAACATATACTGATTCATTAGATAATGAGTATGTGTGAGCTCTCTTTGTCCTGGTTGAATGCTGATTTCTTACCACTGCAGAAACTTGCAACATATACTGATTCATTAGATAATGATCTTCCGAAATTTGTCGTGAAAGTAAGTGGAATGGGCGCTTTCAATCTGGCACCACCCAGATTCCTCTCAAGAGGTGCCACCAGGTGGCGCCCCAACCCCTAGTACTCATGCAACTACGTCGATGCATACACATCGTCCGACTACTCCATCACCACTAACTAACATGCCATTAAACTATCAAAATTTGGCATGTTTGGCTATGGTGGAGATCATCCACGACTAACCTTGCCCTTCCTGGCATCCTTGCCATCCTTCTCGCGGAAGTACCGGTCGAGACGCGGTAGGGATCAAGCCAGATCTACTCGTCGCGGAGCTGTCCTCCTTCGGTGGCAGCCCGACCATGGCATAGACCGCCCGATTCTGCTCTCGGGCGAGGGCACGTGTGTTCCTCCGTTGTCGTGTCTTCACAATGCAAGTGCGGATGGCTTCCTCCTCTGCGGCTGCCTGCACTGTCGCATCAGCCGCCTCCGCCACCGCCATTTCCGCCGCGATACGGGTCTCGATGGCCCTTATCCTCTCCATCCCACAGCGGGCTGCCTGTTCCCGGTGGGACTCATAGTCTGCTCGACTGGTGATGGGGAGAGAATGGAGGGGAGAGGAATGTGAAGTGGCTAAGGTTTGGTCCGGCGAGCAGATGGAGATGAATATATGTATGTTTGGGTGGGCCAGAGTGGGCAAACCTTAAAAGTACAGATATTTTTGGCAAACCTTAAAAGCACTGCTGAGCAACTAACCAAAAGGGAAACTCTTTAATATATGGTGAGGGGCAAAACCTCTTGTCAAGATTGTCATAAACTCAACTAGATAAGTACCACTGACACTTGACTAGTCAGAGATTATTGTGAAGCTTTGATGCTCACAGTTGTAGTAAACAGAAGTAGTAGCACTACAAAACTATATTGTGGGGACGTTTCTATTGGGGATCGTCGCAGAAATTAAAAAATTTCTACGCATCACCAAGATCAATCTATGGAGAGACTAGCAACGAGAGAGAGGGGAGTGTATCTTCATACCCTTTAAGATCGCGACACGGAAGCGTTACAAGAACGCGGATGAGGGAGTGTACTCGCAGCGATTCAGATCGCGGTTGATTCCGATCTAAGCGCCGAACAATGGCGCCTCCGCGTTCAACACACGTACAGCCTGGGGACATCTCGTCCTTCTTGATCCAACAAGGGGAAAGGAGAAGTTGGGGAAGAACTCTGGCAGCACGACGGCGTGGTGGTGGAGCTTGCAGTTCTCCAGCAGGGCTTCGCCAAGCTCAACGGAGGAGGAGGGGGTGTTGGAGAGGGGGAGGGCTGCGCCTTGGATGTGGTGCTACTGCCCTCTCTCCACCCCTCTATTTATAGGGCGAAGGGGGGCGGCCCCTCTAGATGAGATCTAGAGGGGGGCGACAGCCAAGGGGAGGGGGCTTGCCCCCCAAGCCAAGGGGGTGCCCCTTTTAGGGTTCCCCCCAACCCTAGGCGCATGGGCCCAGCCCACTTAGGAGTTGTCTTTATTTATTGTATGACCTGCGTGTCATTGAACAACGCCATGTAATTACTTTACTTTATTGCTAACCGTTAGCTGTAGTAGTAGAAGTAATAGTTGGCGAGACAACTTCATGAAGACACGATGATGGAGATCATGATGATGGAGATCATGGTGTCATGCCGGTGACGATGATGATCATGGAGCCCCGAAGATGGAGATCAAAAGGAGCTATATGATATTGGCCATATCATGTCAC
>NW_024117199.1:0-10841 GCF_003073215.2 Triticum urartu | reverse complement strand
ACAGGCTTCTCGGCATGTAGATGGCGGGCGGTGGCCGCGGCGAGCAGGGCTAGGCATAGTTTGGCATAGTAGTAGGCGTGGTTTATATGTTTATCTGTTTTTGTACAAATTTCAATAAAGTTTTGCCGAGTTTGTGCTAGATCGCCGAGTTTGTACAATTTTGTACTATGAAATATCGTCGAGTTCGCGTGATTTTGACGGCGATTTTGGAGGCGTCGACTGGGAACGCAATCGCCCCACGCACCAAGCATGCGCCGGCTTGTCTTCATGCGGCTCTTTTTCAAGGTCCTGGGGCCGAACGGTCGGAGATGCTCTAAGGGCATCTCCAATGGTTGTAAGATAGTTGTTGGTAGATTTTGCCACATAGGATTTTTGATGATGTGTCATATAATAAATGAGGGAAGAGAGAAAGGTTGTATGTACATGAACCAACACCCATTGCACAAGCTCCAATGTAGAATGAGAGAGCATATTATTTATTATCTCACATCGTATTGGGCAAACTACATACAACCCATTAAAATTGTTGTATGTTAAGGTGTTGGTTGATGACATGACATATTTTACCAATAAGGTAACATACAAACCGTTGAAGATGTCCTAATAAGGCGGCCGGGTAGATGGTGTGAGTGCTTGAGTTCAGCGGCTTGGCTGTACACCGCTCGTGAGCAAAAGCCCGCCGTGCGCCACACGGCTCTACCAGTGCAAAGCGCCCGGGTGGCAGCGTCCGGATGGCCCCGTGCACGCGAGCACGTGGTACGCCGAGCTCACGCTCATAAAGGTCACCCCCACGCCCCACCTCGGCCGCAACTCACTTCCGCGTTCCCCTTCCTCTCGACTCGGTTCGAACCGGTTTGGGGCCCTCTTCGCATGGCCGCTTCCAAACCCTAACCCGCAGATCCTTTGCTCCCCTAAACCCTTCCCCCAATCCTCCTTCTCCTCCGCCCCGCGGTGCTCGCTGGTGCGGGCACCGCCCTCCGCTGCTCTGCCCGGCGGGACGCTCGGCGTCTCGACCCCCGCCTCAGCCGTCGCGCGTGAGGTACGCTTTGCCCATTTCTCTCCTCTCCTGGGTCAGCGTGCGCTCGGCGCGGTGCGCCTCCATGCTTAGCTTGTGGTGCTGGTGCGGTTCGATGTTCGGGGCGCGGGCAATTTGCTGATTCGGCGAGGCCTCCCGAGTCGCGAACCCTACAGGCCGGGCGTGCACTCGCTGCCGCCTCGCACGGGGAGGGTGTGGGGCCTGGATGGTGGGTTCGGACTTCGGAACGGTGTGGTTTTGTTCTTGCGTTTTTCCATGCGTGTTCGCCACCTGTAGCCATGAACCCCAGTTAGCTTCCCAATTCGAGAACATTATATTGCCTGGAAGAAGCAATGGCGTCGAAAAACACTCGATTGTGGCAATCTTTTGGGTGTTTGATTTGATGCTTTTTTCGATTTGATGGATTGCGTGGTAGAAGATGTGAGAGAGGGGTCGGAGTAATTCGCTGATATGCACTCTTGCCGTTATACTGCTGCGAGTATCAGCATGCTCTGATTTGACTTGGATCGTCTTCTTTTCTTGTCTATGCATATTGCTTGTTCGTGCATGCATTACAAGCCCCTTCTATACATATCCTGATGGATATTTTCTTAGTATTGTGGGTTTTCACATCCGAAAACATGGTGTTGGATTCATTCTGCTTCTTAAATGTGTGATGCAATGCTAACCTGATAGTTATTTCGGTTTTTTTTCTGGCAGAAATGATTAATTCATCTTCACTCCTAACGACTAGTAGCCTTTAATAGTTTGTTTCCTTTATTTTCTGCGGAGACTCTGAGCTAATAAGTAGTCAATGCCATTCATTCAATGGTACTCCTATATCTTTTTATTAGCCGTTATCCCCTTCTGCACGGTAAGTAACGCCATATAAAAACCTACCAACCCCTCGCTCGCTGAACCAATGTGCCATCACTAATTTCCCTAATAATTGGGTGATCACATCCTCTGCTAATAACTGAATCGCTAGCCTCACTGCACGCCTCTTGCATGTGGTTTGTTGCCCTCTGGGATCTGGCCCTTCAGCATGCAGGCTCCTCTAGCGCTCATATGATTAGCGATTGGAAATTAGAACATTAGCAATAAGTCACTTGGTACGTCAGGGGTAAAAAGGAAAGAAAACACCCACACTGAGTACCAGAGGCAAATCCTGTCAAACAATATGGGAAAGATTAGAAATTTTTTCATGCCTTACAAAATGAGATGGTGGAGTTCTGGTTAGGATTTTTGACTGACTTTAAGATTGTCAGCATTTCTGAGCTCCGTAAATCAGAATTCTCTTATGAGAGAGGTTAGACTTAAGGGAGACATTTGGCCCATCAGCCAATGGGAAGAGGATAAGGGGAGGAGGGAGAGAAGTACGGGAGATGGGCTTTGGCCCAGGCTGTCTAAGGGTAGGTGAGAGCGATGAATGGGCCATGAAATATTTGTCACCATTCAAATTTTAAGAAAAAAAATGATATTCAAATTCGGAAAACATTAAGCATTCAAATAAGCAAGGGAAAATACCAAATGAACTAATAATCCAGAAAGAAGATCAACGTTTCATATTGTAATAATTGAATCCTATATTTATGTTACAACTAGGTTAATTGTTGTTGTGGCAGGAAAAATGTTTAATGCTCGAACGAGAATTATCTCCTTATCTTTTTTTCCTAAAAGAAGAATTTATGAACTATGTTTGTGGCTTTATGCATGTTCTAAGTGGTTTTGCATTGCAACAAATATTTTATTATGTTCCATATCCTGCACTTATTCCTGTATCTGTGGTTTCCGTTTTTGTTTGTGCATCATGTTAATCTATAAACAGAAACATCACCTGTCTGAGATATAGTAGCTTAAAATTTACTGGGACCAGGCAGTCGTTATGGTAATAGCCATGTGATGCGTATTCATATCTGTGGTTTTTATAAGAAATTAAGAATGGAACCCTTCCGTAGGATTCATTGTGTTTCTAAGAATGCATTATCTGTGAATGAAGCTCTAGTAAACTGTTTCTTCTCCCTTAGTCTTTCAGCTTGCACGTAGTTCCGAACTACCCGTTTTATTTTCTTGTTATCTTATTTTAGCTTGCTGTGGCTGTCATATCTCAAAGTTGATTATCTTTCCACTAGTGATTTGAATGCCTTTTACTGTATCTATTCCTAATTAACTAATGACTTCCGAAAATCTGTATTGTGTTTGTTATTAGGTGCATGTCTCAACTCGATCTGAAGGATATATGTAGTGGATGTTGAATGACATTCTCTATGGATTTGAACGCATCACCATTGCCTGAAGAAGAGGATGAGCAGCCTTATGAAGAACCACCTGGTGAGGCTGATTATGCGCATGAGGAGGAACATGTTGAGTCTGCTGTTGCAACATTGCGAAGGGTATGTAGTACTCATTCTGGTTATAGTTTTCCATTTGCTGTGAATTGCTCATTGTGTAAGTTATAATTGAAATATAAACTATGTCTTATTAGACATGTGTGCTAGGTTAACATTGTTAGCTGAAGAAAATTACTGACAGAGAGATGGTTATCATTGATAATTTGGTATGTATCATCGCGGCTTTCAAGATAAAAATTGTAGATGTACTCTGCATCAGGATCATAATGAAATATCCATTTTTGTGGGGATTGTGTTTTTACAGCAAAGTTGGTTCATATGTGTAACTTCATTTTCCACTTAAATTTGCACCATGCAAAAACAATAACCGCTTGTTTTCTTACCAGAAAGCATGCAAACTGGTTTTATTTGGTGTTGCTAGCTCTATCATTTTTATGCAAATTCTGCTCTTGTTACTAGGAGCGTGAAGAGAGGCGGAGGAAATTGAAGAGAGAGCACCAGGATGAAGGCTCAATGCAACACCCTCAGCAGATAAGGAATGATTATGCACCTCCAATCAAAGTTGGTAGAGGCCGGATTAAAGAGGCACCTGAGGGTATGAATAAGTCAAATTGTTTTCTAACGAGCTCTTCTAATTGTTGATAATATAAAATATATATTTTATACCTTATATTCTCTCTTTCACTTTGGCAATTTCTATTTATGGTATTTTTTTAAATAAATGGATTTTTAGTATTTGTATTTTCATGGTTTGATTTCAGGTTGGTTGGATTGTCCTGCATTTGGTGAGCCAATAGATAAAATCATACCCTCCAAAGTTCCTCTTGATGAAACATTCAATGAATCAGTTCCTCCTGGCAAAAGATATTCTTCCAAACAAGTAGTAAACAAGCAAAGAAAAGCTGGCCGTGAAGTAAGTATTGTTTGGTTGATAATTTCTAGTGTTTACCATATGTGTTATGTCTGGGCATGTTGTACCTATTTATATGCAAAATGGGTTATTCACACAGAAAAAATGCCAATTTGAAGTGCTCTTACAACATGTTTAGTTTACTTAACTATCTCTTATTTATATCAAGGGTGTATACTTGATACCATTGGCACCCCTTCCTTCTGTATGAATGTGTTCCTAGTTAGCTACTTGTTACCGAAAGATAATTTTACTTCTGTATTAATTTTTTTTTTTTTTCAGATAGGGCTGGTGATTGATCTGACTAATACTTCTCGATATTACTCACCAGCAGAGTGGACAAAGCAAGGTACTAAGCATCTCAAGGTGAGAGAGCTTAGCTTAAACACATCTTTTATTTTGAAGTACTCCTTCCTAAACATTTCCATTTTTAGATTCCTTGCAAGGGAAGAGATGCTGTACCAGATAATGAATCTGTTAACGCATTTGTCTATGAGGTAACAACAACAATATTTTTGATACAGATATTTACATTATCAGTATATATTATTCTGGATGGTGTGTATTTATTCAGTCTGATGCTTAATTCTTGATATCTTATTTGGCATCTCCTTTTCACCCCAATTATTTCCCACTTTGTATCTTACTATCTTTCACATGATGCTTTAAACCACGATGTAGTTATCAATGGCACCTTAGCTTGAGTGACAAGCCACTTATTTGTGGATTGGTCGATAATTATCATGATGTGTGCTATGTGTTCAGCAGTTTTTTTGTGTGCTAATTTACACCACGTTGCTCATTCGATCTAGCCCTTTTTCATTTATCATATTTATTGATTTGTTTTTTCAGTTCATTGGTATGGTGCATAGTACTTGCAAGCTCACCTCTTTTTTTTTTTTTGTAAAACAATACGCCGGGGCACACGAGTTTGATGATATAAACATGCATATGGATCTTCACCTTTTTTTGTGGCTGTGGTGACTTTCTTCTTTTCTTATTAGACACTCTTCATTCCATGTGGTTAGTTTTTTCTACTGTAGAGTTAATTGATGTGCTTGTAGGTCATTAATTAACGACCATATATCTATATAAAAAGCTCATCAGAAGCTATTTATGAAATTATTTTGCTATTTTCAGGTGATGATGTATCTTGAACGACAAAAGCATACCAAGACTCCCAAGTATATTCTAGTTCACTGTACCCATGGTCATAATCGTACAGGTTTCATGATTATTCATTACCTCATGCGTACACGCATCTCTTGTGTTGCTGAGGTAGGGCAACTAGACAGTGAGTGTTTTTTCAATGTAGTTCTACTATTTGTCTTGACATCAATTTTCCCCCTAGGCAATACGTATTTTTGCTCAAAGGCGACCTCCTGGTATATATAAGAGGGACTACATTGAAGCATTGTATTCATTTTATCACGAGGTTCCTGAGAATATAATTGTAACATGCCCTTCAACACCAGAATGGAAGAGGCCTTCTGATCTTGATCTAAATGGTGAAGCTAAGCCAGATGACGATGATGACAACGGTGATGTTTCACCAGTACATGTATGTATTTTCCCCTTTTATTTAGGTAAAATTATTCCAAGTAATTGTAGGCTGCTTCCTTGTACCCGTTGATCCTTTTTCAATTGTTGGAATACAAACTGCTATGTAACTTCTATTTCTTCGCACCTTCTACTTGAGTATTTGAATTTTACTTTTGAACATTACAGATGGAGTCAACCATATCATGGATCATGTTTGTTCATTTTCAAGCAACATTATTTGTCTGATAACTGATTTATTGTTTTGTTCTTGAGACATCCTCTTGTATCTTGCAGAATGATGTAGAGGAGAAAGTCATCACCAATGATGATGTGCTGGGAGACGCTGTACCTTTTGATCAGCAAGAGGCTCTGCGGATCGTATGCTATCGTTTGCTTGAACTTCCCCCTGTAAGTACACATTTTCTTATTCGTGCTCAACTAGCATTTTTGTGTGGATAACATCAAACACCAGTATTGCTGTTTGTAGAATACTCTCCCCATCCCAGAATAGAAGGTGCACATGTTATGCAAATTTAACTTTAACCAATGATTATTCCAACCACACGTGGATTAATACATGATGCGAAGTTGACATCTAATTGCTGGGAAAATGCTCGCACCTTATATTTCGGGATGGGGGGGAATAGCTCAAATGTTACGAATTTTCAAGTGAGCAGAGAGTACATGCATGCAGTGTTGCTGTATGTCAAGTACTGCAGAGCTTGTGAATGAAATCTAACGGGAAGTATTTATGCAAGCATTTGCTCATTTCACATGATGTGATGGTTCGACATGGTGTGCACCTACATATTAACTATTTTACTAAGCTGTGTGAAATAATATGCAAATAATGTGCTTTTCTGTCATCAAACTGAACTCCTGAAATGGGTTATGGCGTTTTCAATATGAACATTCAAAGTGTGTGTGTGTGTGTGTGGCGTTTTCAATATGAACATTCAAAGTGTGTGTGTGTGTGTGCGCACGTGCGCGTGTGGGCTGCGCTATTGTGAGCGAGCGCGCATAACGTCTTAGCGTGCGCTCCGGTCTAATTAGGTGGGCAGGTCACACCGGGAGTAGGCTTCTCCCCCGCTAAAATATTTGAGGGTAAAACTGTTTCTAAGAAAAAGTAATGGATTTAATTTGGTTACCATGCATCGTATACGACGTCCCGATCCGAAGGTCATTAGTTTTTGGCAGTAATATAGATAGAAGAGATGGTAATGGACGAGAATTCTTTACCAAGCAATGAGATGGTTCGATCCCTCGGCCTCGTAAACCTAGTAAATTCATTCTAATATGTAGTAACCAATTACTACATGCTCTCTAATTGTTAGCAGTAAAAGGGATGGAGTGGATGGTAATGAAACAAATTATTTGACCAGCGAAAGATGCTTCAATCCTGGAATGTAGTAAAATCAGGTTGCTATGTAGTAACGCATTACTGCATGTGCCTTTTCGTTGAAAAATACACACCCTTGCTTGGTTAACGCATTACTCCATTCTAAGTAATTGTTAGCAGTAAAAAGAATGGAGTGGATGCTGGATGGTAATGAAACTACCAACGAAGGAATTAGAGATGCTTTCATCATGACGCATGGTAACCGTATTACTGCTGTGTAGTAATGCTTGGATCAGTATGTAGTGATTGTTTTTTCACGAAGGAAGGGGACTAGCGAAGCGCGTGGACCAGTATTGGTCGTAAATCGTTACGATGGAATTTTCCCGACGCGCGCCCCCTCCGGCTAGTTAACGCGTACTGGCCGGTTGGGTCGAACTGGACAGAGCGTATGCTAAGAAATAATGCGCGCAGGCTCAGTTTAGCATGTCTGTATATATTGTATTATGGCATGGGTGGAACATGCTATTATAGTGCGTTTTCTGTGTCTTTTGCCTGTTCATAACTAATTATTTTATGCGATACTTCCATTTGACACTTCCATGTTGCAATCTTTGTAAATTATTTTGTTTCTGCAATTTTTATGTATATGTAGCTTCAAAAGAAGTTTCTTTCTTACATCCTTTCTTTGGTTATAGGCGAGAGGGCATGCACAATTTCCAGGATCACACCCAGTCTCTCTTGACAGGTAACCAACGGTAAACCCTACTGCATATATTGTTTATAATATTAAATAAATTATTCTACCATCTTATGTTTTTCTCTCTTAAATTTCTCTTGTAAGGCATTATCATAAATTGCAAATCAGCACCTGTTGAGTAAATACACCCGTTCGTTTTGTGAAACTATGCACCCTACCTTTTTAAGAACCTCTGATACACGCATGCTGTCCTCATTCTGAAATTGGAGTACTTTCTTCTATGTATCAATTCATATAGCTTATCCCCCTTTTCATATATTAAAGAGTGATGATTCGTTCGCAGTTAGGGTCGATGCATACCATCTTAGCGACCCACTCTAATCTGATGTCTCAAAAAAAAGTTGATATATCTGAAAATTATGTCGTAATTGTACAGTTAATCCCTTAATTACACCATACTAATTAAACTTTGCAACCTCTCTTTTGAAATTATGATGAATCTCACCGCAATCCATTCCTTATTCCTTAGTCATGACGCTATGACTACTGAGCACTGACCTTGTTTGCTGCTCCACATGAAATATTTGTCATAAAGTGTAATGGTTGCCATACCGTTTTATATCATTAAAACCGCACCAAGTTTCAAGAAATTAAAAAAAGGAGTTCTAAATCAGGAGGTGTTATATTTTTATGACTCGTATGGTTGACAAAAAGTGCATTTTTTTGCGTAAGACAAAAAGTGCATTGGGTGTGTATCTTTGCTAGTAATACTAAGATTAGTGATTAGTTTTAACAGCTAACCTTAAGGTGTTCATGAAGCAAGGCACTGTAAATGTTCGTGAAGCTTGTCCTAGTGTTAACATTAAAAGATGTTGGTTTGTTCTGATCCTACAAGCTAATACTTAGTGGGTGGTGGCAACAGCTAGCTTTAAGAAAACAATAGTTACTTAGATGGTAGGTGAACAGGCAAGGTTCTGCAAAATTCTATTGTTCTGAATGGACCATTATCGATTTTGGTTTATCTCCTTCTCCCTTATGTGGCCTTTTCTCTAATGCATTCTCTTTTGCTGATTGCAGTGATAATCTGCAGCTACTTAGACAGCGATACTATTATGCTACTTGGAAAGCTGACGGAACCCGATATATGATGCTTATAATGAGGGATGGTTGTTTCTTGATTGATCGGAATTTTTGCTTTAGGAGAGTTCAGATGCGCTTTCCCCATAGGAACCTGAATGAAGTAATGTCCTCCTCCTGATGCAGGAGAATCCATCGTAGTACATTTCTGTTTACATATCTAACCTTATTTCTTCGCCAATTGAAGGGTCCACATGATATGACATTGATTGACGGGGAAATGATTATAGATACAGTACCTGATTCAGGATTGAAGAGGAGGTACTTAGCGTATGATCTGATGGCACTTGATTCAGTGTCCAAGACAAAGGTATCTATTATAGTTTCCTTCCATTGAAGGAACATTGAGCACCCTTCGTTGAATTATTACCTGGAAGTCAGCCTCTTCGTCTATTATTAATGCCTTACTTAGATAACTGCTGTGGTCCATCCTCTGTCATTTTGAGCGACTACAAAATTTCTTGTTGCTGCACATATTTATGGAAATAGTAATCACAGTATTCCTTTGTGTTACAACTTGCCATCATATTTAATTGATGTATACTTTGTCAAAGTAAATATCGAAGTTTGTATTTACTATGTCTATCATATCATCTTACCAATATGAGTACTTTTGTGGTAGGTTTTGTTACAGTTAGACCTTATCGGTGCAATTAGTTCTTGGCCTTAGTATAGTTTTAATTTCATAGTATTTTTGTATGCAGTTGCCTTTCTCTGAGAGGTGGAGATTAATTGAAGATGAAATAATCCGGCCACGCCATAACGAGAGAAAAATGTTTGAGAGTGGTGCTAAGAGCAATCCAATGTACAAATATGATATGGAGCTATTTTCGGTAATTGGATTCGGACCTGCTACATTTTAATGTTCCATTTTGATGAGTTGAAGTACATTTCTTATGTTTGGGTGCTCTACCAGGCCCGGAGAAAGGATTTCTGGCTTCTGCATACAGCAAAAAGGGTACTGAAGGAGTTTATCCCATCACTTTGCCATGATGCTGATGGCCTGATATTTCAGGTATGTTTGTCTTCTTTCGGTGACTGTACTGGAAACTTGAAAGCTGAAATTCCAGTGCAAGTTGATGCAATGCATAGATGCATAAGGAAGAAAACAAGCTATAATGGTGAACTACATGATTATATTTGTTTTGATAAAACCTCATGAAACTACATATGTAACATAATCTTGGATTTTCTACTACAAGCAGAAGAGAAAAATGTTAACATTTTAGTCTCCCTGATTTTTGGAAACTACCGGGACTTCTAAGTATTTGAACTGTAGTCTATTACTTCAATTTTAATCTCCCATTTTATTTTCCGCCTTAACATTATTTGGTTGTGGCACTGCCTGAATTTACATGTCAGTTTGAGTTGCAAGCATGAAGTGGATCCTGGTTATATACATAGGAGTCATGTGGCCTTCTTGAGAACAATATAGACTCGTAGCATTATGATGCAAACCTGTCTATTGAGCTGTTTATTTCAGTTTGCAGCTGACTATATTAATCATCAGGAACACAAATAGTCTTGTGAGATACTTGGAAGGCAGAAAATGTGCTAATCAATCTACAGAGTAAAAGCTTTGTGGTAGCAACAACAACAACAACAACAAAGCCTTTAGTCCCAAACAAGTTGGGGTAGGCTAGAGGTGAAACCCATAAGATCTCGCAACCAACTCATGGCTCTGGCACATGGATAGCAAGCTTCCACGCACCCCTGTCCATAGCTAGCTCTTTGGTGATACTCCAATCCTTCAGGTCTCTCTTAACGTTAACGGACTCCTCCCATGTCAAATTCGGTCTACCCCGCCCTCTCTTGACATTATCCGCACGCTTTAGCCGTCCACTATGCAC
>NW_024117198.1:0-9371 GCF_003073215.2 Triticum urartu | reverse complement strand
CCCCCTAGCGGCGACGACGGCGCTCCCACGGTCGCGGCCCTGGCCGGTGTGCCAAAACAGCGGCGGGCGGTTACAGGATTTCTCCTGGTCGAAAGCGCTCGGAAGTAAAGAGATAGGAACCTTATCTCTTCGCAAGTTTTGCATTTCAGCCTTTTGGCTTCACCTATTTCCGAAATAGGTCAAAACTTGCCTCTGTCATTGTTTTACGGCTAATTCCTGGAAGTTTCGGGATATTGCAGCTTGGTCTAACTAGTTGCTGTTGATTAGCACCAGTAACGTTAGGCCATGTGCAGATCATCATTTAGCCCTTTTTTGTTGAGTTTAAAATTCCAGAAAATATGTGGTTATTATATGTGGCATGTTCGATGTGTTTGCTTTTTAGCAATCCCTATAACATGTCTTATTAGTACAACAACATTGTTTTGTGATTGAGATTAAGTTTTCTCGCACAACAATATTAATTTGCGATCGAGATTTTCTTCTCTCGCAAAACAATCTCATAGCGATTGAGATTAATTTTCTCTCGCAAAATATTAATTCACCCTGTTGAATTATCTTGAAACTTGATACAAGATCATCACATTTGATTTGAGGTCTATACAATTCAAGTTTCACTTGAACATCAAGTTTGCAACATCATTACTATTCATTATAGTGGTGTATTTCTGTTGAGTACGATGTATTCCGGAATGTATGTATCTCCATGTTTGCTACATGTCGAGATTAATACATCTATTTGCTATTGAGATTTTCAATTTCTTGCAAATACATATGCAAAATTCTTAATGATTTCTTGAAATTGATGTATTGGGATCCTAAGGTAGTGTGTAGATTTACTGCTTTGCAGATTATCACCACTACTGTTTAAGCCTACATTTTTTCAAATTTGACATTATGATTGCACAACATTGTGCACTCCCATGCATTTTACTAAGTCATGACATAAGGCATTAGGAGTGAGTATCTACTGATTTCATCAGATTATACTCCCTAGTGCTGCGAGATCTACTTCATTTTGGAGATTATTTTTAAGGTGTCATGCTTAGCAATTTGAGATTCACATTAATGGTTTCAAGATAACTTCTTGAAATATCCATTAATTTTACAACATTACCATGATGGTCTTCAATTTACTAATCGTAAATTAACTATCTCTGGTAACCGATGGCTAGAGAATTTGAGGCATTCGCCCTCAATCGCCACCACTACCCTACCTGGGTATGGACATCATGATCACTCTTGTGTCTTGTGGAATAGTGTGTGCAATCCAAGACCACATGATTAACCTCTGGTCGGAATCACACCGCTAACAGAAAAATATTGTCTTATACATCATAAGGCATTATATCGATTCAGATCTCTGCATCTGGTTATTCTGTATCAGCAATTCCTAGGACACAACAGACCTCAAGGGCAAAGGTTTGGAGCTCACTTCAACCTTCAACCCGACATCACCAACAGTGACGGGACCCTATGAGCACGGAGAATATGATGGTTGAATATGACTCAACTAACATGTTTGAAGACTTCGTCTAGTCTCTCAATCTCCTGAGTGGTCAACATAATTTATGTCCATTTATGATGTTCTAATAAGAACATAAGTATTGTTGTCATCATATATTGTACATCACAATATATTGTATCAGCACTTTGGTACAAATACATTTGTATGTATTCTATATATTTGACAGTGATTTTCATAGTGAGAATCTTCATGTCTATATATAGATTTCTACGGGAGTCAATCCGATGAAAAATGATATGTGCCTTGTGGATATATGCACCACAAACTCTATACTCAGGGGAGTCCAATGTTTCCACTCTCATTGAGAGAAAGGAGATATTTTAAAATCGCTAGACGCGATGAGGTATTTGTTGGCTCAACTCGAGTCATATTTACTATCCCTGTGGGTACCCGAGTAACATCGAGATGCTTTATTGCTTCCCAGGTTTAACTTGTACCCTGCTAAACTATGAAGGTATCCGTCAAAATAGTTTCCATAGCGAAATTTATGATGACAACAAAGAGAAATAACTTCTCTTTACCATATGCAACGGATATGGCAAATACATTCTCTGTGTATCATCTGGATTGTACTACACATACGACACAACCCGTACCACATGCTGTGTACGTGATAGTTTTCCAGAGTGTCTTGTACATGACATACTTGGCATACTGGCCTTGGTCATCGAGACATTGGGTTGAAACCGAAACTATCAGCAATTCCAATAGTTTACGATTATTATGATGCTAAATTCTAACAACATTTGGATTTTATGTGCACTACAAGTGACACAGGGAAGCTAATTTTAAGGCTCGCACACCTTAAAGTTTACGCTGAACCACTCAGACTCCTTGAATGCATCAAGTTGAGGTAAGTGGCTCTTCCCTCCATTGACTAGACTATTCAGGTATTCCATGGTTCTAAAAGACATATCTACATGATGGTCTTAAGTGTGTGCTTTATTCACACAAAACCATTGGCTCATTTTCCTGACATCGATTTCAAGAAAATCGTATGGATAGCATTGCAGAATTCTCCTTGAGTGCCTTTCTCTATGGCCCTCGGATTGAAGTTTAGCAATTTGTCCTAATGTCTAGACTCAAAATTGTTTGGTAGAATCCTTTATCCAAAGAAGTTAGGCTCATTGCATTATCTTTACTTTGGAATTGCAACTTACCAACTTTACGTTGGAGTCATGCAGTTTTACACGCTCATGACAGAACTGCATAATATTATTCCCCTCTATCTTTGATATGTGGATATCTATCAAGTATTTTCTATCTCCGGTAATTCGGTTGCATACCGATATCACCACCCGGCATACATCATTGACCCCTCAACATATAGTTGGGATCTATGTGAGGAATAACTGTAGTTCTGTCAATACCTCAAGCTCCTCGCATGGGGAGTTATTCAAGGCCTGTATGCTGATTCAATGAGGAACATTTCCAGGCATTAGGGGGAGATTTCAAGTACCATAAAGAATGCCAGGAAATTAGTGGAATGTTCAACACATTTCTGCCTCAAATCCACGTACTCAAAGATCGGAACCATGCGTTCAGAATATTTGCAACACATTGCAAATAACCTGCCAGATTCATTTACTGACTATAAAGGTGTCAGACAATCCTACAATCCTGAATATGTCGAAAAGAGTGGAGGTACCAACTAAAACCACTCAACTCCCCGTTCAAAGCAACAGGGGGAGAAGTACGGCAATAGTACATCAGGATTCAGCTTCTCGCAAGCAAGTATATCAAGGCCTGTGAATCAGTAAATGCAAGTCAACTTCACATTGACTGACACCTGATGGGTAGTATACACCCAGTGGACGTGAAACCTCCACCAACCCAGGTCATAGTGCACACAATGACCGGGACATCGGAATACCCAACTCAATCGCATTGGGAAATCGCGAGCAGTCACCATGGGTAACGATATTTCCATCAACTATATATTGATATATAGATTCTGGAGAAACATATAACCGGAAGTCTACAATTGTCGACGTACATTTCTCAACTAGATTGCAAAAACCTTTCAAATGACTCAGATCCAAAGACCATGGCCATGGCAAAGTGTGAACAACACTCGGACTGAACTCAAGCAAATGGTATAATCTAGGTAGAAATGATCTTGCTCAGTAATGGCAAGGTGTTCATAAGCAATACCTACACCAATTTTATTCTGGAAACGGAATTGAGAACAACAAGGTGGTGAACAGGGAGCAAGTATTGTAGCACAAGGGTTCACGTAGATACCCAACTATTCTCCAGAGGTGGAATCCCATTCCGATAACTTATATCATTGGCAGTACAAAATCATCTATCTCTGCAGTTGATAGATGTAGTGATTACATATCCATGTGGATCACTAGATTCAGACATATATGATTGATTCCCGTGGGATCTCAATTCTGAATCGAAATACAAAATGCAACATACATTGTGTAAATTCAGTAAGTCATCATACGACTTATTATTGTCAGTACATATGGTACAACTGACGTAGTGAGATCCTTATACACAAGGATTACTCCTACAATGATGATTATCCATGTTTGTGTGTCTGCAACGACAACACATGTAATCATCTAAATGACGGACTTTAAAATGAAGGATTTGGGTAAACCAAAACACCGCTCGTTACTACAACTTGAGCACCTTCATTCATACGTTATGGTATACTATATTGTCTATATCCATAATATATTGGAGAAATTCATTGTGGACAAATCTTATCCATCATTAACTCTCATGGTAGTTCATTCTCTAGACGTAAAGAATGATCTATTTAGACCAAGAGTTGTTGGAAATGAGACATTGGGACTCAACGTTCCATAATGCCATTGGATCCACCAAACACAATTGGTTGGTACTCAAGAATATCTTTCAATATCTCCAATCTCCAAATGCATCAAACATCTTGTCCTGGTTTTTCAGTTTCACAGAAATGTGAACACCGATATCATTGGATACTTCGATCAGATCCCCAATATGTCAGATCGTAGACAATCTTAGTGTTCATACTAGGTGTGGTAGCCCTCTCATGAAGAGTCTTCAAAAAAAAGACCTCATGGCTACATCCACCAACCATTATCTCAATGATAGTGTTGCTTGTGTTGTCCGGATGCAAACAGGTTACTAATAAGCAATATCTTTATATTGCATATCTTGCAAGTCAAATCATTCAACTGATTTGTTCATCAAGTCTCTACCAACTTTTACATTCCAGAAACATGTTCATGGAATTGGTAGGTGACGGCTTTGGAATTTGCAAGAATCAGGGGGAGTATCTTCCTAAGTTATTCCTGTTCAATGCATCATATTATACTCTTTTTCCCTTCATGAGTTTACTATACAGGTTCTCATAAAGGTTTTTAATGAGATAATATCAACATGAGATCATATGTCATACTTTCTGTTTTCCCCACCGGGGTTTTTGGGAAAGTATATATGACATATTTATTGTCCTCTAAACTCTATGAGTTTTCTCGTATTGAGTTAAAAGAGACAATGACCAATATATGTTGTACCATTTTCTCCTTATTTTTTCCACCGGGTTTGAAGGAGTTTTAGCAACATATCAAACACGTATCTCCTTACATTTTTCCCACAGGGTTTTCAAGGAGAATCTTTATCAAGATGAAGTCTGCTCATAATCAAGCATTGATTAGGGGGAGTGTTAGGATTAATTAATGATTGTTAATTAAGGGACAATCCCTGCTTTTACTAACCGCAGACAGTTGCATCTGCCGCGTCGGTTCCCTGCCGAATAGGCACCTCCCTGAACAAATGCCTTCCTAGTGATGTCTCTTCCCTTTGTATAAATAGCAGATCTCATCTAATAAAGAGGACACCGCTTTCATTACTTCTCTCGTTCTACTCTAACATCCTAGAATAAGTGTTGCATGTGGCATCTCTCCATCCATTTATTCCATTCCCATTACATACCTAGGTGGATGCCGGTCTTATTTGCAGGTGCTTGTTTTATGTGGCTGTCTTGTATTGTATCCAAACCGTCCTCTAAATCTGTTAATTTAATCATGCAGACGCCCTAGGGCGTAGGCAGTGTCGTTTGGCTGGTGGTTTCTAAAATTTGTCGTTGGGATAGTTGTTCTTGGTTAGCCTTTTGTTTTCAGTGTTGGTCGTCTTGTTTGCTTCGAGCTACCTGGTTTTAAACCCAATTTCACAACAAAAGGTACCCCCACCTGGCATCAGATGGAGGGTAAAGACTCGAGGCATTCCGTGGCCCAGGCACACGTTATCTACGCCAGGCGGAATGGAGGTGGCCCAGGCACAGTTGGAATAGGCTGAATTGAAATGAAATGGGTAAAGAATATAGCCAAAAAGTTAAGTACTCCAGAAGATAGCCGATGCTTTTGATTCAAAGTCAAACTTACAAACTTCCATAGACTGCATAACGAGGAACAGAGGAGGAAGTGTTTATGCTCCAGTAGTTGTGCACTAAATAATCACAATGCTGAGTGAAACATATGCATTCTTCCATATAAACAGCATATGAAAATTGGAGCAACCTCAACTAGCAGAAGGTAAAGACCACTGCTGCACGTAAATTTCAGTATTCCCACTTCTGTTCTTCAGATAGCGACTACTCGTCTTCCATCTCAAACCGAGTTTTGGTTCATTGCTAGAAAACACATTAAGTTCACTAGCAAAAGACGCATCTTTTTGGATAACAAACACTCATCCTCACAATACATCTCGTACGCGACTTTATGTTTCCCTCACTTCGAAAGATCTTATTGCTGGGAGTACAACATGGGCATCCTATCATCAATTGTGTGAGAAGGATGTTCCACTGCATTCATGCCAACCTATGCTCACTGGAGGGCATCACTTGGCACGCTCGATGAAACCTTTGATGTCGAAACTTCCATTAGGATCAGACTTTGTGATCACACCCTGTGGGGAAACACGCACAAGAAGTTTACCGACTAATAATGCGGTACAGACCAACACCAAAAGAGCATAAGAAAAATGGAACATGTACTCCGTAAGTAACATACCTTTTCTGTAATGATTGCAGTAATTAGATTTGCTGGAGTAACATCGAAGGCGGGGTTCCAGACTGATATACCTGACGCGGCAACTTGCTTTCCTAGACCACCTTCAGAGTTCAACAATTCCTTTGGAGATCTTTCTTCTATGACGATTTGCTTCCCAGACGGGAGGGAGAGATCAATCGAAGTTACTGGTGCGGCCACGTAAAACTGCACGCCGTGATGCTTTGCAGAAATCGAGAGGTTGTATGTGCCAATCTTGTTGGCTGTGTCACCTTTCAATTCGATACCAAAAATACAGTCAGCAATAGGCATATTTGGTGTTCAGTTGATTTAAGAATTATTCTTGTGGGTGTTTACCATTTGCAGCTATACGATCAGCACCCACAATTACAGCTTGAACTTGTCCATTATTCATAAGTGCAGCTGCAGCAGAGTCTGCTATCAGCGTCGCAGGTATTTTGTCATGAACTAACTCGAAGGCTGTAAGCCTGGAACCCTGGAGATTACAAACAAATTGTTGAGAGCTTTGTATTTCTGTGAACACACTGCAAACCTATCCTTCGACTAAGTGGAACGAATAGGTAGCAAACAGTTCTTATCTAAGATTATATTTGACCTGAAATGACTGAGCAAGATGGACGACCTAGACAGTTGGTGAAATTATTTGAAAGATGATTCACTAAACTAATTTTTCTGTGGTATAGCACATAGGATCGTGGTATGTCAAAGACGTCAACATGCTATGAAAGAATATGGGGTGTGGCTAATTCTACTTAATATGTCTTGTACAAAATATAACATGATAAATTATTCATAAATTACTATGACATGCAAATGTGTAATGAATTTCTACCTGGTTAAATGGACGAGTTTCAGTGCAGAAGGCCTTCTCCAAAACTCCTCCAGAGTGAAGAGCACGAATGACCCCTAGGGCAGTTCCGTAACCAGCAGTTGCAAGGCTAGATTAAAAAAGAAATATACTATAATTGGATGAGGATATTGAGCATCAGACATACAAGAAAAAATTGATGACTTTACCTGCCAGTATTACAATGGGTTAGAACAGAGATGTTTCTCGAACTTCCAAGCTGCCGTTGAAGGAATTCAGCTCCATGCAAGCCAATTGCCTTATTATCGGCCACATCATCAACTAGCATAGCCTCTGCAGCTTCAATAAAGACCTGGATATAGAGAAGATAATTAAGCAGGTGCACCAACAATTTCATCAACCAGAGAGATAATCAAATTTCACAAATATATACCATTTGAAAATTTATGAGGGCGTAAAATCCGGTAAGGCAACATGGGAATTTTTTTTAGAAGGCACAATAGTTTTTCAAATGAACAAGAGGGAAAACCAGGGTTTTTCAACTCGTCATCACCTCATAACATCTAACGGTCACTATTTATGGAATTATGCTATTTATCAGTTTAATCAGTAGTCCATTATGCAAGTATTCAAGACAGTTGCGCACAAAAGGCAGTCATTGCTGGTTTCTTGCTGGTCACATATTGCAACCAGCCTGACAGTAGTCTGAGACACTTGTGCAAAAATGGTGGGCCAAAACTACCCTGCTGAAAACCAACCAAAAGCCACAACCAATTAGTCACATCAAGAGCTAAGAATTCACCATTTTTTCAAGGAACTGGACAAAGTAGTGAATATGCAAGCAAGGGCATCACGATTCAGCCTGAAAGAGTTTGCATACAAATGCTACCAATTGGTAATGTTCTGATAGTAGGCTCGATGCTAGAAGTTTGGGAATTTAGCCTCATGTGACCTACTATCATCAGGTTTGTTAGTTTCCTGTTTAGTTTCAAAAGAAACATAAAGTTTCAGGACATATTAACTCTATGGTCCTGGCAATTAAACGCATACACAATGGTCACGATGACTGAGTTTGTTCAGGTATTGAAGAACTACTAGTGAGCGGGATGATGGATCGAAACTATTAATCCGATTGGCACCTGAAAGATAGATTTGGCATCTTTTGCTGTTTCAGCTGTTCTTGACACTAAGTTCTGAAGCTTTGTAGCAGCATCAGACAGGTTCACTGCTGTGGGCCGGCTGACAAAGAAATTGAAGTAAATCATTGATTAGAATAATATGCATGGGCAGAAGTAGAAATTCATTTCAACGTAAAACATGAATATCAGGATCAAAATTATCGCGCATAAGGTCCTGAAGTTCAAACATGCAACAGCTAAATAATTTTTACCTGGATACAAGGTATTCCAACTTCTTGGAAACGAATGAGGCTGCTTCCACAGGTGTACCAGTGAAATCGTGATCATTAACTTCCACAGCCAATGATAGTGCTGCCGCTATGGCTATGGCAGGAGCACCACGAACAACCATGTCTCTGATCGCATTCCTGAATAGTGTAACGACATAAGTGTTAGAAAACGTGAGGAAGAGAGAATGACCGAACAGTGTTCTGTATTGAGGAGGAGAGAGATATATACAAGGTTACATGGGCCTGGGCCTCACTCTAGACTATGGGCCTGGGCCTGTACAAGACAAACACAACATATATACTTAACACCCCCCTTCAAACTTAAGGTGGGTCAGGAGCATCTGATACACCAAGTTTGAGAGTGTGAAACCTATGCTGATCTCTAGTTTGTGCCTTGGTGAAGAAATCTGCGACTTGAAGCTCTGATGGGACATATTGTAGCTTGACAGTGGATTGTTGACAATGAGATCGAGTGAAAAAGGCATCCACACCAATGTGTTTGGTCAACTCATGCTTGACTGGATCATTAGCAATCTGAATAGCAGCAGTGTTGTCACAAAGAAGAGGTGTTGGTGTATGACATAAGACACCAAGATCATC
>NW_024117197.1:0-11043 GCF_003073215.2 Triticum urartu | reverse complement strand
AAGTCGGTTCCGCGTTTTTTTAAATAATTCCGCTCGGAAGAAAAATAAAAAGAAATACTAAACAGACTCCAGAAATCACGAAATAAATGTTCCCGGGTTTCTAAAATCAAGCCCGATAAAGTGAACATTTATCTGGGCCCAAACTACAACTTTGAAAAACCAGCATTTTTCCTAAATTCAAATAAAATACCGAAAAACTCCGAAATAAAACTTATTTGATTTTTTTATTAAATCCTCAATATTTCTATATTTTGGGACAGTCATTTTATTCCCTCTCTCATATTTTTGTAATAGAAATAATTGATGATAAAATAAATAAAATCAAATGATCCTGTTTACATAATTTGAGAAAACTCAAATATGTAAATAACGAAATCCCCAACTCTCTCCGTGGGTCCTTGAGTTGCTTAGGATTTTCTAGGATCAAAACCAAAAGCAAAATAAAATATGATATGCATGATGATCTAATGTATAACATTCCAAATTGAAAATTTGGGATGTTACAAAGGCATCCTTTCACCGTCTCGGAAGAACGGGTGTAGATGACGTCGAACTCATCGCCGGTGATGGTTCTAATCTTGTACTCACCGCCGATCATGGAGATTTGTGACGCCATGGATTTTGGAGGAGGGTTAGGAATAGTGGAACTGCCGTAATGTGAAAGGACGGGACGACTAGGAGCGAACTGCCATAATGTTTAAAGGACGACCGGGGATGAGTATGAGTGAACTGCAAGCGGTTTTTCGATTGTAAAAATGCTGAGTGGGGCGTGCGAACGGCGCATCTCCTTCGCCACCCCCTCCCCTGCATCCCGGCTGCTCCGTCCATCGACCCCTCCCCAGCACCCCGGTTGGTCTGTCTCGTCTCCTTCACCGGCCCCTCCTGGTCTGCCCCAGCTACAGGCGCGACCCCGAAGGTGATGATTGTGCAGCTCTTTGATTCTCGTTCCCTTTTTGGCTTATGTTCCTTGATTGATGGCCTTTTCGGTGTGGTTTTGAAGCGGTAGAATCATAATCTTCCTAACTTTGTTTCTGGTTTATATATTTGAGAGAGACGAGACAAGTCACAAGTGTTTGTGATAAGCAACAAGTGTTTCTGATAAGCAACAAGTGTTTTTGATTTTTCATTCATCTTCAGCCAGATCCGCAACAATGTTTTTCAATTCATCTTTCAGCCAGATCCGCAACAATGTTTTACATTCATCTTCAGCCAGATCCTTGTTCTAAAGTAGTACTAGCAAAAGAGCCCGTGTATTGCAACGGGAGAGAAAACATAACACGCGCTCTTAACTCAACAACATCACTCAAGACCACAATAGGTCCATCTCCTTTATTTTTGCGAGGCATCATATTTGTGTTGCCGCTTATCCTCCTTCTCACCCTCGCCGGCGATGGCCTCGGTGTTCACACAAAACAACAAAAAAACATGTGTTGAATATGGTTAATCCTAAGGCGTCTCTCTCCCTCTCTCTCCTCCCTCCCTCCCTCCCTCCCTCTCTCTCTCTCTCTCGCTTTCTCTCACTCTCGCAATGAGAAATCTGTTGTTTTCCCCTGCAACATTTTTCAGAGGTATGCATGTGTAGTTATCGATGTTTTCTTTTCCCTATATGGTTATAGTGGGGTGTTTATTTGCAATCTGGATCGCCGCAGGTATGAAAAAATGGATCTTGCGCTATAAGTTACCAGCAAAAGAGGCCGTGCGTTGCAACGGGAGAGAAAACATAACACACGCTCTTAACTCAACAACCATCACTCAAGACCACAATAGGTTCATCTCCTTTATTTTTGCGAGGCATCATATTTGTGTTGCCGCTTATCCTCCTTCTCACCCTCGCCGGCGATGGCCTCGGTGTTCACAGAAAACAACAAAAAACATGTGTTGAATATGGTTAATCCTAAGGCGTCTCTCTCCCTCTCTCCTCCCTTCCTCCCTCTCTCTCTCTCTCGCTCGCTTTCTCTCACTCTCGCAATGAGAAATCTGTTGTTTTCCCCTGCAACATTTTTCAGAGGTATGCATGTGTAGTTATCGATGTTTTCTTTTCCCTATATGGTTATAGTGGGGTGTTTATTTGCAATCTGGATCGCCGCAGGTATGAAAAAAATGGATCTTGCACTATAAATTATAAGTTTGCTTCCATAACAATATTTTAAAAATATTTAATAGGTAAAATTAACATCATATTTAGATTCCACACATTTTTCTAATAAAATTTCATATATAATATATTAAAATCGAAGTTATGGTTTAAAAGATACAGATAATTTAGAAAATCATTTGGTTTGACTCAAAATATTCCAAAATAATATTTAAAAATACCTAACAGGTAAAAATATTCTCATATTCATATTCTACATATTTTTAATCAAATTTCATATATAACATGTTCAAATCGGAGTTACGGTTTAAAAGATATGGATGATTTTAAAAAGCATGTGTTTGACTTAAATATGATCCATGGATGAATTACCTAAAACATCAGGGGGTTTTCGAAAAATGTAAAATAACAGTTCGGGTGTGACTTAAATCCGGATGGCGGGTTGATTTCAAGAAAAGAGAGGGACTTTTGTGTAAAATACGAAAATAACGATTTGTTTTAACTAAAACAGGACCGCGGATTGAATTCTCTGAAATAGAAGCACTTTTCTGAAAAATGTCATGACGGACGAAAGAAACCCAATTTACTTTATTATTAGGTAAAGATAAGTTTGCTTCCATAACAATATTTAAAAAATATTTAATAGGCAAAAGTAACATCATATTTAGATTCCACACATTTTTCTAATAAAATTTCATATATAATATGTTAAAATCGAAGTTACGGTTTAAAAGATACAAATAATTTAGAAAATCATTTGGTTTGACTCAAAATATTCCAAAATAATATTTAAAAATACTTAACAGGTAAAATTTCTCATATTCATATTCTACATATTTTTTAATCAAATTTCATATATAACATGTTCAAATCGGAGTTACGGTTTAAAAGATATGGATGATTTTAAAAAGCATTTGTTTGACTTAAATATGATTCGCGGATGAATTACCTAAAACATCAGGGGAGGTTTTCGAAAAATGTAAAATAACAGTTTAGGTGTGACTTAAATCTGGATGGCGGATTGATTTCGAGAAAAGACAGGGACTTTTGTTTAAAATATGAAAATAACGATTCGTTTTAACTAAAACAGGACTGCGAATTGAATTCTCTGAAATAGAAGGACTTTTCTGAAAAATGCCATGACGGATGAAAGAAACCCAATTTACTTTATTATTAGGTAAAGATAGCACAATTCGAAGTACAACAATCCGCCTTTAGTCTTTTAAGAATTCTATGAACTCATTAGGCATAATTGTGTCTCTATGCTGATTTAGCTGGTTGATTGCGTCTGTCTTCTTCTTGGCAGGCTTCTTAGCCTTGTTCTTGGCCCGGACCTCCTTGGCCGGTTTATCCTGAAGTTTTCTATTCTAAAAAGGATCGTCGGCCTGGAGAAGGCAGATAGTGGTGAGAAGACAATCTATGAGAAAGTCTCAAGGCGGTTGTGTTTAGTCGATGATGGTCACTTGTCCATTTATTTACGAAAAACGTGATAAGTCTCAAGGCGGTGTGTTTGGTCATCACATTTTACCATGGACAAATTATCACTACTTTACTTAAAAAAGAACGTAAGGTTCTCATTTCACCTTTCTTCCTACCACCCCTTCGTCCAACTTTCCATGTGTATGATAATCAATCACCTTAATTTACTTACCTTCTGAACCAATTCCAGTTTAATTTACTTACCATACTTCTAATCAAAATATAATGTAATTCATGGTGAGAATTTGATGAACATTTATTTACACAGCCGCATTATTATTGACAGGTAAATCACAAACTATCATACTTAGAATATTTATATCCCATTGCAACGCACGGGCATTGTTCTAGTATAATATAAACATGGGTTCGAAAGGAACAAATATCAGTCTTAAAGGCGGTGAGTTTGGTCACTTGCAAAAGGAACAAAGATCAGTCACTACAGAAACTATATTATAGTAAAAAAAATACAGCATACGGGGTACTTCATGATTCATATTAAGATAAGAGAATGATTAAAAAGCATTCTAAAAATTTCATACAATGGTCCATTGTAAGTACAAGAGATAGTCGGTCGACAAAAGTTGATATATACGAAGTGTTGGTAGCTTGATGTGCTTTAAGTTGATATATACGAAGTGATGGTAGCTTGATGCGTTTCTTTTTTTTCTTTTTTGCGGGGTAGCTAGCTTGATGTGCTTCTAGCGTCAAGGTGCACTTACATCCCCAGATAAGTTAAACTATCACCTCTCTTGTTTGGTTTCAAAAACCAACCAGCGAAGGACAATTTTGTAATATATTTGATATTTTTATACATTACGCATTTGGAGAAGGTACCATTTTTTTATTGGTTAAAAAGGGTTGATACATTCAGATACCACTGCTGCAGGAGTACTTCGGTACCTGAGCTGAGGACCACCTCTTGCCCGGAATCTTCGGAGGAAGGGATCGTTCGAGTTGTTGGATCCGACCCCAAAACAACATGATCAGGTGGATCGAGACTAGGGATGGTAGTACGACGGCCATATTATAGGGACATTTTCAGCGAGAGTTTAACCCACCAACATCAAGATGCATTTTTTTTTACAAAACACATGTTGGGATTGACCCACGCGGGAGTAATTCTATGTGTAAAAATTAATGGTATCTCGAGAAAGAGGAGAGATAAGGTGAGGAGGAGTGGGGCGTGGTGGTGATTGGTGGTCAGACTGAGCGGATGCATGGGGATGGACGACGCCGGCAGCGGTCACCATGCCAGATTGTTTCAGAGGCTTCCTTTTTTAATTGCTCAACAATGAGGTTGTGTGAGATAATGATGGATGAGGGAAGGTTTTATCTATAAATGTGGAGAGAGATGGGGATATATTTTTTGCAAAATTACCGTAATTTGCTTTCTATCCATCAGATATAGATTGTTCGGTCTATATTGCAAGATAAAAGATACACCATTATTACAACTTGGTTTTTTATAAAAATAGAGATAACAACGTAAGGCATGCCAAAGAGCAGAGTGGTACGTACTGCAGGGGCCACACAAAGAGCATCATCACAGGCTCCCAGACATGTAGGAGTAGGCAGCAAGCCTCTCGACGGGCCTGCGGCGGACCGCCTTCCCTCCCCCACGGCACCGTAACTTGATCCGGGCCAGGTGCTCGACTGGGATCCACATGAAGCTAAGCCTCGCCGGCGCGTCCTCCTCCTCGCGGTGGAGCTCTAGCAGTATCTCCCTCGACTGCTGGACCCATTTGGGGTGGTAGGTCACCCGGTACCATGCCGAGGCCTTCATTTCGTACACCCGGTTCCTCTCGTCGTCGTCTAAGACAATGGCCTCGGCCTGGCCCAGCGCCCTGACGCTCTCGAAGATGGCCCAGAACTCCTTGCGCAGGGCGGAGTAGGCGTTTTCTTCAGCCTCTCCTTTATGCCCCCCTGCTTCCTGCTGTTGTACTTGGGGAGCGACTATATGTGCCCCGTCACGAGCTCCGCCTCCGTGGGCACGCCGTACTGCTTGAGCAGCGCGTCCAGCTGCGCCTCATACGAGCACTTGCACTGCCACGCACTCGACATGAAATCCGCCGCGCCGGGGACCTCCATGTCCGTGTCGTAAGGCAGGTCGTTCAGCGTGCAGGTTTCTTCTGGGACCAGATCGCTGCTGGAGGCTTCTTGGATCGACCGATAGAGCCTTCCGAGGATCTTCTCTGATTTGTAGGAAATGGCATCATCCTTTCCCATGATGTCGGGTTACAGTTTTGGTCGAAGGGCCGGCGGCGTCGACACGTTATTGCCCGTCTTCGATGCTAGTTCTGCCAACTGAATGCACTTCTCGTCCATTGCTCCATACTCGCTCATATCGGCATGAACAACATGAGCATTGCTTATCGGATCCAGTTTCTCATTTGCCATGTTCTTCAAAAAGAAATCAACGATATCCTGTTGTTACAGCAAAGAGACCTTATTAGTAGTAAAACTGTATTGCAAAAAAGTAATATATATCACAACTCAAGGACGAAGCTAGTTGATGATGAACTGAAAAGTGTGTATGCCTCATATATGATGAGTAATGATCAGGAATTCTTGAATTCAATTTTTGTTGGAACCAGGGTAACCTTACATCAAATGAAACAAAAGGGGTATCGATCTACAACAGCTGGTAAGTCAAGTCTATGATTAGTTGTACTCTACAGCTACTGTTCTCCAAGCATCAAATCAAATTGTATTGAACTCCAGCTGTGCACATTAGGCTTCCTGACTATTACCTTCAGAATTTGTCACGCCATTAGAACCTACCGTATACACACAAAAACACCAAGGATGCAGGTTTTACTTGTTCTGAATCATTTGGTTCACTTGACCAAAAACTAATTTAACTGAAGCAAAGGAAATGGGATAGAAATGAAGTACAAAGTGACCCAGTGCTACTTGTTGGTGTTACCACTAGCATTCCTACAAAACAACAAGTAACTCTGACTAATAATAGCACTGTGGACTTGGATTGTCAAATAAAAATGTAGAACATATATCACTTGGGCAAATGGCATGGATGCAGTTTCTGCAGATTTCATGTATTCTGTGCAAAGCACATTAACTACAGAAACTACTCCCTCCATTCCTAAATATTTGTCTTTCTAAAAATTTTAACAAGTGACTACATACGAAGCAAAATGAGTGAATCTACACTCTAAAATATGTCTATATACATCCGTATGTAGTAGTCTATTTGAAATCTCTAAAAAGACAAATATTTAGGAATGGAGGGAGCATACGGGGTATTGCATGATTCATATTAAGATAAGAGAATGATTAAAAAGCATTCTAAAATTTTCATACAATGGTCCATTGTAAGTACTGTACAAGAGATAGTCGGTCGACAAAAGCTGATATATACGAAGTGATGGTAGCTTACTCGGTGGTCCCTAAACAAATTTAGTTAAAGCTATTGTGTATTGTCATCTGTTAATCAAATTGCGGACAATATAACCAAATAGAGGTGGCTCAAATTGCAGGTAATATAATCCAGTGGTCCAAGAAGTGAAGTTTAGGGTTCCCATACCAATTAACACATGGAATTAGTAGGAGGAAACAGAATCCCTGTAAGTTTAGGGTTTCTCATACCAATTAACAGGCACGAAATTAGTAGGAGGAAACAGAATCCCTGATCCAGGGTCAAAACTATGATATAGTTTCCATGACTGCTTATGTTCAAGTTCCTTATTTAGCTATGGAAAGGATTGTTTCGGTAAGAGCACTAACATGTCAAGCAGAAATTATTAGTGGGAGGACATCGAAACACTGAACAAATATTCAACAGAACATATTCATACACTGAACTTTCAGGGAACAAATGCCTAAATGCCAAGAATAGTTGAACTTACAGATTGGGTTACTTGGCGCGACAGCAGTTTTGCTTCGGCCGGGGAGTAGCCCATAGGGTTCCAGCTTTTTTTGCCCGGTGGGATAAGTTTTTTATCCCATGTCACAAAGTATAGATCCCCATCAAGATCACTCCGAGATGCCTCATTGGCATGTGGCCTCTCACCATTCTTGGGAAAGACCAAGCAATCAACAAGGTGATGCAAAGCAGGTACATCAATGGCTTCAAGGATCCGGACGTCCCTTGGGTGAAGGCATGGATTCTTTGCCATTACAACAGTACCTACGATGGTCTCTGCATTGCTGTTTGCTGAGGAAAATCTTGGTCCATGCTTCACCAGAGAATTATTGAGTACTGGAGATGAGGCCCGAATAAAGCACTGTCCTTGCTCAAGGATCCCAAGTTCATCAAGGCAACCCATCAACCACCTTGCCTTGGGGACAAAAATCCTTGATTTTTCCAACAAACCCAGTAGTTGTGTGGACCTTATAGCCAACAACAATGCTTTCAGGTGCGGCTCAGTTCCAGGTAAAATGCCAGCACTCAACATCAGTGTTGTGGTGTTTCCTTCATCAGCACAAGAGGTGGATACAACGTCAAAAGCAACATCAGTATCTGTCAAAATATTGTTGAGATTAGACAGCATGTCTTTCTGCATTTGCCAAAAGATAGCATCCGGGACATTCAAGGAGGACAGTAATGTAATGATCTGACGGTTTAATGGATGGTTTGAAAAATAAAGAGAGGGTGAGCAAGAAACACTTGAGTGACATCCGTCAACATAGTGAGCGAGAGAATCCAAAGCCAAATAAAACCCCACAAATTAAATTGACCAACACATGGGACATACATGGACTAGTGACGATGGCTAGGAAAAGGGACATGAGGGAATTAAGAGAACTCACTTCACCGTTCTTTGTATTTTTGTACAAGGACAACTTTCTTTCTACTAACATATTAGCCTCTACTACCCCAAGTGTTATTGTTGAAATTTTGAAGGGGTATGAAGACGCGTTCCCCAAGGAGGTACCGATGGGGTTGCCACCATAAAGAGGCATTGAAAACCAAATTGATTTGGTCCCAGGAGCCCCTTTGCCAAACCTTTCACCATATCACACAAACCTGGAGGAAATCAAGGAGATTCAACAACATATTGAATACCTACTGCCGGTGTCAAAACCGGTGTATCTCGGGTAGGGGGTCCTAAGTCGTGGACCTTGGATCAATAGGGAACAAGGGACAAGTGACACGATGTTTACCCAGGTTCGAGCCCTCTCTAAGAGGTAAAACCCTACGTCATGCTTGATTATATTGCTTATGTATATGAGGATTACATAGTTGATCTACCACGAGATCGAATGAACTAAACCCTAGGCTAGTAGGATGATGGTTATTGTTCTAGCCTCTACGGACTAAAACCCTCTGATTTATATAGGCACCAGGGGTAGTAGGGTTACATATGTCGGTTGCAACAAGAGGATAAACATGTTGAATCTTCTATCTTGACTTGGAGTACACACCAAGGCACAAAAAGTCTCTTGTCCAGATACGACGCTGCCCAATAGTCCAACCTTCTAGCAATTGTAATGCGCCCGACTGTCTGTCCCATGAGAGACGATAGGTCGGCAGCCCGAGGAGTAGTACGTGAATTTGATAGGATGACACTTGCCATCCTAAGGATATGTCTTGCCTCGTTCCTATGTAAATGATGAGGACATCCATAGTCTTTCGCCATCATATTTCACTAACAATGTTGCCGCACACGACAGGCGTAATGAAAACAAAATTGACCAATTAGAAGAGAATGTGCAAAACTAGTAGAACAAAAGGTGAATTCACTCTTAGTTGAATCTGACATTTGTGGTGATGAGAATTTTATACTGCCTAAGTGATGAGAACTGGAGTTGCATGCACAACCATGTTAGAGATGCACACATCATCCTCCCTTCCTTGAAAACAAAGTCATCCTCGACTTTTGTGTACCTGAAACTCATCACAGGGTAAAACAAAGATAGGTGCAACATGTATATTCACTTTTAAAGGCGTTAACTCATGAGGAGCAGGCAAAAGTGTAACACCACAATAAATATCATGATAAATCCTCTCATGTGGTGGCATAACCGATTCTAGTATGGCACTCACAGAGTTTATATAAGAATAGTATGGATGCAAACGAACTATTTGGGCAGACTGTATACCCGGATCACAAGTTGGGACACTCAACAAAAAAAATTCAGAATTGATAGCAAGCATAATGTGCGTAGGACGATCCGTTGATTTAGCTTTCTCATCATTTATTATTTCATTGGGGGTCATGGGAAGGAAGTTAATGGTTTTTCTTTCAAACTCGAGAGTATAGAGGTTTATTCTACCATGATGAGTAACACTATTATCATATTGCCAAGGTCGTCCTAATAATAGAGAACAAGCTTGCATAGGTATGACATCACAGTCAATGTAATCATGATATGAACCAAGTGTAAAATGTATTCTAACACGATGTGTTACCTTCAACCTACCACAGTCGTTGAACCATTGGATGTAATATGGATGGGGTGTCAAGTAGTGGTGAGGCAAAGTTTCTCGGCCATCTCTATGCTCACCAAATTATTGCGGCTTCCACCATCAATGATCACGGGAATAGAATGCCCTTTGACAATAAACTTAGTTTGAAACAGATTATGGTGTTGAGGCATCTCAGCATGCCCCCACCTGGACACTAAGTACTCGCATGGTTACAAGGCCCGGGTACTGATCTGCCATCTCAGCATTAATATGTATCTCCTCGGTGTCATGCTCCTTAGTGTCACTTGCATTATTAGTGGCACAAGCATAACATGTGTCTCTTCATCCAAATCACTAGCAGAGGAGTACTCACCATCTTCCCGCAAAATAAATGTACGTTTATTTGGACAATCCTTCATCAAGTGCCCTCCACCTTTGCATATATGACACTTCATGTCCCTTGTGCGTCCAAACAAAGTGGTGGGTGATGAAGCTATGTACCTAGGGTAGGGTCATGGACCTGTCCAAACTGACCTACCCAAGGACATCTCCAGAAGAAATCATCTTTCAATCGACTTGGAGGTGTTCCACTCGACAGACTCGAAGATACTCGACCAAGAAGCAACCACTCGACCAAGACCAAGCCACTCGACAGTCAGGAGACCTAAAGGCACTCCGCATACTAACGGTCGGTTATTAAGTAGCTTTTATGGTCATCATAGCACTTTATTACTAGCGTTATCAGTAACGCCCTGCCTTAATGTACATTGAACCCTTTGTAACGTGGGCTGGCTGGGGTCCTGGCGCACTCTATATAAGCCACCCCCTCCTCCGAGACAAGGGTTCGCACCCCTGTAATTCATACACGCATAACCCAGTCTACCGCCTCCGGGCTCCGAGACGTAGGGCTATTACTTCCTCCGAGAAGGGCCTAAACTCGTAAACCTTGCGTGCTTACAACTTCTCCATAGCTAAGATCTTGCATCTCCATACTTACCCCCCTACACTACTGTCAGACTTAGAACCACGACAGTTGGCGCCCACCTTGGGGCAGGTGATTTAGCGTTTTGTTGGAGGAGTTGCGATCTTTTCCGAG